>NC_081528.1:1628825-1796325 GCF_030273125.1 Centropristis striata | reverse complement strand
AGCACAATGCCACAGATGTCGCAAGTTTTGAGGGAGCGTGCAATTGGCATGCTGACAGCAGGAATGTCCACCAGAGCTATTGCCCGTGAATTGAATGTTCATTTCTCAACCATAAGCCGTCTCCAAAGGCGTTTCAGAGAATTTGGCAGTACGTCCAACCGGCCTCACAACCGCAGACCACGTGTAACCACACCAGCCCAGGACCTCCACATCCAGCATGTTCACCTCCAAGATCGTCTGAGACCAGCCACTCAGACAGCTGCTGCAACAATCGGTTTGCATAACCGAAGAATTTCTGCACAAACTGTCAGAAACCGTCTCAGGGAAGCTCATCTGCATGCTCGTCGTCCTCATCGGGGTCTCGACCTGACTCCAGTTCGTCGTCGTAACCGACTTGAGTGGGCAAATTCGATGGCGTCTGGCACGTTGGAGAGATGTTCTCTTCACAGATGAATCCCGGTTTTCACTATTCAGGGCAGATGGCAGACAGCGTGTGTGGCGTCGTGTGGGTGAGAGGTTTTGTGATGTCAATGTTGTGAATCGAGTGGCCCATGGTGGCGGTGGGGTTATGGTATGGGCAGGCGTATGTTATGGACGACGAACACAGGTGCATTTTATTGATGGCATTGTGAATGCACAGAGATACCGTGACAAGATCCTGAGGCCCATTGTTGTGCCGTTCATCCACGACCATCACCTCATGTTGCAGCATGATAATGCACGGCCCCATGTTGCAAGGATCTGTACACAGTTCCTGGAAGCTGAAAACATCCCAGTTCTTGCATGGCCAGCATACTCACCGGACATGTCACCCATTGAGCATGTTTGGGATGCTCTGGATCGGCGTCTACGACAGCGTGTTCCAGTTCCTGCCAATATGCAGCAGCTTCGCACAGCCATTGAAGAGGAGTGGACCAACATTCCACAGGCCACAATCAACAACTTGATCAACTCAATGCGAAGGAGATGTGTTGCACTGCGTGAGGCAAATGGTGGTCACACCAGATACTGACCAATTTTCTGACCCCCCCAGACCCCCCCATTAAAACAAAACTGCACATTTCAGAGTGGCCTTTTATTGTGGCCAGTCTAAGGCACACCTGTGCAATATTCATGCTGTCTAATCAGCATCTTGATATGCCACACCTGTGAGGTGGGATGGATTGTCTCGCCTGCCCATACCATAACCCCACCGCCACCATGGGCCACTCGATTCACAACATTGACATCACAAAACCTCTCACCCACACGACGCCACACACGCTGTCTGCCATCTGCCCTGAATAGTGAAAACCGGGATTCATCTGTGAAGAGAACATCTCTCCAACGTGCCAGACGCCATCGAATGTGAGCATTTGCCCACTCAAGTCGGTTACGACGACGAACTGGAGTCAGGTCGAGACCCCGATGAGGACGACGAGCATGCAGATGAGCTTCCCTGAGACGGTTTCTGACAGTTTGTGCAGAAATTCTTCGGTTATGCAAACCGATTGTTGCAGCAGCTGTCTGAGTGGCTGGTCTCAGACGATCTTGGAGGTGAACATGCTGGATGTGGAGGTCCTGGGCTGGTGTGGTTACACGTGGTCTGCGGTTGTGAGGCCGGTTGGACGTACTGCCAAATTCTCTGAAACGCCTCTAGAGACGGCTTATGGTTGAGAAATGAACATTCAATTCACGGGCAACAGCTCTGGTGGACATTCCTGCTGTCAGCATGCCAATTGCACGCTCCCTCAAAACTTGCGACATCTGTGGCATTGTGCTGTGTGATAAAACTGAACATTTTAGAGTGGCCTTTTATTGTGGCCAGTCTAAGGCACACCTGTGCAATAATCATGCTGTCTAATCAGCATCTTGATATGCCACACCTGTGAGGTGGGATGGATTGTCTCGGCAAAGGAGAAGTGCTCAATATCACAGATTTACACAGATTTGTGAACAATATTTGAGAGAAATGGTTATTTTGTGCATATGGAAAAAGTTTTAGATCTTTGAGTTCATCTCATAAAAAATGGGAGCAAAAACAAAAGTGTTGCGTTTATATTTTTGTTCAGTGTACATTGGAAACTGGCTTTCTCAGCTTGTCTACATATCATATTTTAATAAAGTTATTACTGTAAATAAAACATGTGTATTTTCAATAAATAGAGGGACTCCAGAGGGTTAACAATCGTGATTACAATATTGATCAAAATAATCGTGATTATCATTTTGGCCTTAATCGTGCAGCTCTTATTGGTCTTGACCCCCACATAGATATTTACTTTATGCCATTATCACTATCAAATGTAGAAAAGTCTTAAAATGGAAATATGGTGTTGTTTGTTGATGTTTCACTAGGGCACTTTTCCCTAGAAAAAAGTAAGATAAAAATAGAAAACCACGTCTCACTGCCAACTTTGTGTACAACAAGAGTATTTGGAGCTGTGAAGGCATCAGGGTGTGACCACTATCCGTCCGTCCGTCCGTCCAACCAACCAACCAACCAACCAACCAACCAACCAACCAACCAACCAACCAACCAACCAACCAACCAACCAACCAACCAACCAACCAACCAACCAACCATCCATCCATCCATCCATCCATCCATCCATCCATCACCAGTGACAACTATGAAACTCAAAGAGTGTCCTCTTGTGTAGTGGAACACCTTTGATCATGTACCGTTCAGTCGTCAAGGCGGTTACAGGCAGATTTTAAACTTGGGTCCCACTGAGTATTTGACTCAAGTAGTAAAAAATTATCAAGTATAGGAAGGGACTGGGACATGTGCAGAAATTGCTCTGACCACTGAATTATGACCAGGGAATTAAACAGCGTCTTGGCCACTGAAGCCAAACATATTTGGACTTTTGCTGTCTGTGACACCAAAGATTGCAGATTGGAGTTTATAATTATACACTTGCCAGAGGCACAGTTGCCTGGGAGACACACATAGTTAGACTGTTGGAAACATTTCACCATTCTCCAGAGCAAACTCTCCAGACCAAACTAGCATGGGGGAAAAGATGTGTTTTTGCTCTTCGCATATTAACTCCGGATAATTTACACCTGCAGCAAACATTTTGTTTACCTGCCAAAATGGGCAGAATAATATTTTTATTGTGAGAATGCATAACACTGAACAACATGCACCTTTTGACGCAGCTGGGAATTGTTGAGGTGTTGTAGAATATTTTATTTGTGTGCGTGGTTGGGGACTTCCCTTCATGTCCCAGGATTAGCTTGAGTTTGTTGCTTTAAAGCATGGGTCTCAAACTCGCGGCCCGCGGGCCAATTATGGCCCTCGTGACGATATTTTGTGGCCCCCACCTTGATATGAGAGTTTAATGTGAGTTTTATATGAATGGCACTTTACCGTGTTGTGTGTGGAAGGTCCCTTTAATTACTTTTTTTTGGTAATTTGGTGTCTTTTTTTTATAATTTGGTGTCTTTTTAAATAATTTGGTGTTTTTTTTGGTCATTTTGTGTATTTTTACAGGGAGCGTGTCTATGTTCCCCTCTTTGTATGAGACCGGGGGAATATAGGACCCTTTTTCCCTGCTTTTCCCAAAAAGGGTCCTATGTTCCCCGGTCTGTTACTTTTTCCACTGATGTGTATAAATTTGAGGATGTATTAAAATATCAGACATATAGCAGTTTAAAATGCATCACATATTGTTTTGACAAACACACATAAATCTGACCAACAGTCTCAGTCTCTTTACAGGAAACTCCTGCTTGGTTAAGATCAGAGCAGCTCTGATTTAGGAAATCCCACTGCACCATTTGGAACAATAAGCAAGAGACCTGACACACCAACATTAGCTATAATAGCACCAGTAATAGGTTTTCTGGGACTTGCTGTTCGAATGAAGGACCTGGTTTGTGTATCCTGAATATTGTATCTGTTTTGTGATACTGGTCAATAAATCATTTTGTTGTCTCCTTGATTTTACACCACACCACCATTACTGCCAAATTCCATGGCAAATAGACCTAACCCTAACAGGAAAAAGCTAAGCCTTGATGCAAGACAATATGATTAGTGGTGGGAATATACAAACATGAGTAATCCTAGATTTAAAAAGCAAAAAATGAACTGATGAGTAACCAGAAAGTAGCTGTTGTTTAAATTTAAGTTTTGTGCTGCTTGAGCTAAGGTGGGCCATGTGACGGTAGGCCTGCTGGCCATGCTGAGAGTCTACTGTAAAGATTGATAGATTGCTACAGGGGAACATAGGACCCTTTTTCAGGAAAAACGGGGAAAATAGGACCTTTTTTCTCAAAAAGGGGAACATGGGGATGACCCCAGATTTTTGGTGTTAGCCCATTTTTAGATAAGCGGGGAGAAGTGAGACGTCATGTCGACTATGTGCATGTTTTAAAGCGTTTTGCCAATATACAGCATGTGTTTTCAAGGCAGCAATCATTGGTTTCTTGTCTCCTAAATCTAGTGGCAAGCATTAAGGACAAAATATTTATTTTGTCTTTTTTTATTCTCTGCAGTGATGTTCAGCAGCTAATTTTAATGTTTCTGATTTCACAGCTTTTCACGGCAATAGACATCCAAAATGAGTCAGCGATTTCCACCGCTGTATTACAACGTACGCTGCACAAAGCCTGACGAAGTAGATTTCCACAGCGTAGTGAAATGAACAGAGACCACACTAAAGCTGCATGACAATACAACCTTGTAGTTAACAAAGGCTCCTGAGCTCTTGTTGTGGCTTGTACCTGGTGTGTAATCCTCTTGTGCTGTTTGTGTGTTTTCAAGGCCTTTTTCTTTCGTTTAATAGGGAAGCTTTGCCAGTCACCACCAGACAGCAAAGAAAAGAGCTGTGAAGCTTTCCTCCCTGCTATCAGCTACAACTGCTGCGTCCAATTTCACCTGCTCTGTTTCCCTGCTGCCCCCATTCACAGGAGAGATGTGTGCGGTAAACAGTGGGAGGATGGAGGCAAAGGAAGAACAACATGAAAACCCATTTGTTGAGCTGTGTTTTTTCTTCTTTCTGAGGTAGTGAGAGGAGGTGAAAGCGTAACCTCCCTTGTTGTGTTTTCTAAAACTAGCGTTGTGGAAGGAGAAGCAGAGCAGAGTAACAAGCTTGTAAAGAAGTTGTCTGTGAGAAGCTGTTTAGAAAGCTCATGTGCTTTCTATGAACACTTTGTTTGTTTGGACTGGATTTCTCGCCCTTTCCTTTGTTCTCTGCTGTGTTGAGACCACCCAAAAACACTTGTGGGAGCCAGATTAAAATATTTCTAAGACCCAGAACTAAAAAAAAAAACACATACTGATATTATTTATAGCTTGATGTAAGTTTAAACATTTGCAAGTACATTTTTAATAAAAACAAGACTAAGACACAACTCATTTGTAAAGTCTATTTTCATTCACTGACAACGATCTGCACCAGCAACCAGGAAAATATCATTGAGTTTAAGAACCTCTTTTTCAAGGGTCAAGA
The DNA here is from genome assembly GCF_030273125.1 of Centropristis striata. NCBI lineage: Eukaryota > Metazoa > Chordata > Actinopteri > Perciformes > Serranidae > Centropristis > Centropristis striata. The sequence continues at coordinate 1,790,881 of NC_081528.1, read as the reverse complement.
TAGGCAGCAGCAAATACAAAACGGTTACAAAATGACACAGTTTAAACACAAACCAAGGACCAAAAAAAGAAGAAAAAAGATTAAATTCACAAATGAAAAACACGAACATATATGGATGGATGGATGGATGGATGGATGGTTTGGTGGATGGATGGGTGGATGGATGGATGGATGGATGGATGGATGGATGGATGGATGGATGGAAGGATGGATGGATGGATGGTTTGATGGATGGATGGATGGATGGATGGATCAGTGGGTGGATGGATGGATGGATGGATGATAATAGTAATAGATTATTAGTAATTAGTCTTAACAGTTATAGTTATAGAGTTGTCCTCAAGTACTCTCAGTTTAGATTTAAACGCGCTCAATGATAATAACTAGTGAAGTGACGACGAAGCCTCATGAACCATTTTCTTTATTTTCTGAGCCCACTAGATGGCGCTCTCTGTTCAACAAAGGGCTGAAAACACACCCAATACCATTGCTAGAGGGTTTTTTTTTTAAAGCCAAGACTGCCATCTGGTAGAGTCAGAAAATAAAGCAAAAGTTCATGAAGCTTCATTGTCACTTCACTACCAATGACCAATGATCCTTTGAGGTTATAACTTATAGTGATGTGTCAAAGCTTTATGTTACTATGGTGACACAGTGACAATTAAGGGTGAGGAGGTTGAGAGGTGTAAAAAGTGCTTGTGTCTGACAGCAAGTGACTATATTTGTGTTGACTTAATTAAAAGCGACAATGAAGTGGTTTAAGGATCAGACTGCTGTTATTCTATACATTTCTTATTGTCAACAAATCCAATTAAAGACCAAACCCAGTAATGTATTTTCCTGTGTCTTGGCTCAGACCTTGGCTCTCTGTTACAGCTTCCCCATGAGCTAGTTTAACTATAGTATCACTGGTGTAGCAGTTATTTTCTAAATCCTGAACCATTTCCAGTAGGGAGCATTTTCTTTTCCAATAAGTGAAGGCTTGGACCGCCAATTACACACACTATCACCACATTACTGATGCTGCAGCACATAGCAAACATGACATTTTTCACCACAGATTTGCCATTGTAAAGAAATGTAAGCTAAAAAAAAATACAAAAGAGGCCCACAGAGGGCTTTACTGGCCCTGAGGTTTAGGTGCATGAATCACAATGTCTCTGGTGTGTTTCCTGCCATTCAACATGTATATACTATTTAATACATATTTTCCTGAAAATGAGACATTTCTGTCTGGGCAGCAGAAGCAGATATCATGGGAATCCCAGGAAATTGATTTGTTTTTGAGGCGTGATTTACACAGTCAAAACCAATTGATTATATTTCAAGCAACATAAAGGCTGAATACCCTCACCACCTCTTCCCCCTCGTCTTGTTTTGTTTTGTTTCTCACCAAGATAAAAGAAAAACTTTAGATTTAGAAGTGTTAGATAATTTATCTTGTTTTTAAGAGTTATTTTCTTATTTTAAGTGTTCAACATGCTTATTTCTAGATTTAATAATCTTAATTAAAGAAATCTTGTCAAGGTAAATTATCTGTCCATGCAGCCAGATCATTTCCCTCAGATTTACTGTTTGATCTTGTTTTTAGACACACCTTTTTTGTAATGTAACGAAAAAAGTTGTGGACCCAGAACGGAACCCAGTGAAACACCATAAAATAAGATCTTCATCCATTTTGACATGTTTAGCACTAACAATTGGTATTGTTTTATATCTCAAAAAGGTGTGTCTAAACACCAGATAAAAACACTAAATCTGAGGGAAATGATCTTGCTACATGGACAGCTGCTCGGGCCAGTTCATCACTGCTTGCAGCTTTAATTTATCTTGTTAATTTCTTATTTTAAGCGCTTATTTCTTGATTTTACAATCTTAATTAAAGAAATCCTGTCAAGTGAAATTATCTGTACATGCAGCAGTTTGGTTTTTAGACATACCTTTTTGAGATGTAAAACAATACTAATTGTTAGTGCTAAAAATGTCAAAATGGATGAAGATCTTATTTTATGGTGTTCCACTGGGTTCAGTTCTGGGTCCACAACGTTTTTCATTACACTGCAAAAAAGGTGTGTCTAAATCTTATTTCTAGAATTAACGATCTTAATTTGAGAAATCTTGTCGAGTGAAATTATCAAGATCATTTCCCTCAGATTTAGTGTTTTTATCTGGTTTTTAGACACCCCCTTTTTGCAGTGTTTTCATTCTAAAATAGGAATAAAGTGTAGCTGACAAAAAATAGATCTTCCCAAAGCTGTTTTAATATCTCATCCTGCTGTAGTATCACCGCTGACACCGACCCCGTCCTCCTCCTACATGTGGCCGTGTGGGAGGTTTTTCCTTTAAAGGCTCTTTAATCTTGTTCATATCACGACTTCAAAGAACCGAGACAGGCTTCACAAGACAACCAGTTCACTTGAACGTAAAGATTGTCCCTGTGTTTTTTCCCCTCCCCCAGCTCAGGAACTCTCCTTCCTGTGAGCACGCCTCACAGAGCCACTGATAGGACTACTGAAGCATGCTAAGTCTGGACTCTCTGACACTGTCAAGCATGAAACGGGATTATTAGCATTTTGGCACTGTGTGTACACACTGGCTTTTTGGCCATATCAGCAGTGGAGCAGAGAGGTTAACAACTCAGCTAGGGAGACAGACTGAGAGCCAATGAAGCGTCCATACCTCCCTCATTCACTGAGTCCATCTAGCCGTCCACATATCCAACCATCTGCCTCTGCACAGCTCCATGTCGCTGCTTCACCTCCTCCATCTGCTGCTTGTCATCTGCACGTCTGCATTCTTTCACTGCGCTCGCTGTTTATTTAAGTCGTATTTACTTCCACTGTTACATTTCCTCTTCATCTGTTCCTGTTGTGCCTGGACTGGAGAGTGTAAAAACAACTGAGCATCAATTATAAAACCTTTTTAGATATGTATTTCCTAGGTCAGTGATTCCCAACATGATCCCCCCAGGGGGTCGCGAAGCCCTCTTGATTTTAAGGGGTGTAATAAATCTAATGTGTTAAATATAGATGAGTCAGCATTTAATTCATTAGTGGGACAAAAACAACTAAATAAGGGCTACATTAAACGTTTATTCATTTATTTAAATAGAAAAATCACTATAGAAAAGTTTAAAAATAAAGGCTATATCGCAAGAATAAGGACATGTGTAACATCCCTCCTGCAGTATACACAGGTAACCTCACCTAGTGGTAACCTCTCCTAGCGGTAACCTCAACTAGCGGTAACCTAACCTAGTAGTAACCTCACCTAGCGGTAACCTCACCTAGCGGTAACCTCACCTAGTGGTAACCTCTCCTAGCGGTAACCTCAACTAGCGGTAACCTAACCTAGTGGTAACCTCACCTAGCGGTAACCTCACCTAGCGGTAACCTCACCTAGTGGTAACCTCAACTAGCGGTAACCTCACCTAGTGGTAACCTCACCTAGCGGTAACCTCACCTAGTGGTAACCTCAACTAGCGGTAACCTAACCTAGTAGTAACCTCACCTAGCGGTAACCTCACCTAGTGGTAACCTCTCCTAGCAGTAACCTCAACTAGCGGTAACCTCACCTAGCGGTAACCTCAACTAGCGGTAACCTCACCTAGCGGTAACCTCACCTAGCGGTAACCTCAACTAGTGGTAACCTCACCTAGTGGTAACCTCACCTAGCGGTAACCTCACCTAGAGGTAACCTCTTCTAGCGGTAACCTCACCTAACAACAGAAACACAGACCTAATGGAAAAATGGCGAAGCGTCAGGGAGACGTAAATGCTGAATATCTAAAAAAGAAAAAGAGAGGGTACCATGAAAGTTACATTGAGTTCGGCTTCATAGAAGCAATGGACAATGGGGGGTCGCCAAAGTTTACAATGGTAAAAATGTGGGTTCCTCAAGAAAAACATTGGGAACCACTGTCCTAGGTGACTCCAGGAGTTTCACAGTGCTGCAACTAGTCCTTAAAATATAGTTCGGTAACACTATACACAATAACCATCATTTGTAGATGGTAAATAGACCATTTCTAAATGGTAAACAGATAGTTTATTAAAGTTTAAAAACCTCTGGAGTCCATGAAAGCGCCGGAGAGCGACTTCTTCATGACGTCACGAGGTAAAAACGTTCAGCAGCATGTTTCTCTGCTGTCAGCTGAACTCTAAAGTTTTGGCTTTTACACAAGTTTCCATGTCAAATTTAATGTATCAACCCTTTTTCAGCAAACGTTAAAATTTAAAAAAAAAAACATGTAACCAAGTGTAGGAACATGATTTTACCTTTTTTGCAGGGATTTTTCTAAATCCCTAAAGTATGCATTCAGCATTTTTAATGCAACCTTTTGTTTTTACTGGTTTTCTGTGTTTTTATCTGTGTTCTTTGTCATTTCTTTGTGTGTTTTTGTGTTTTAAAGATTTTTTATGTGTGTTTTTATGTATTTTTGTAGTTTTTATGTGTTTTTGTGTGTGTTTTTGTAATTTTTTGTAATTTTCTGTGTTTTTATGTGTTTTATTGTAATTTTGTTGTGTGTTTTTGTGTTTTAAGTATTTTTATGTGTGTTTTTATGTGTTTCTGTGTGAGTTTTTGTGTGTTTTATGTATTTTTGTGTGTTTTTTATGTTTTTGTGCTCAAAATGTTGATCATGTAAGTCAAAATGAAAATAACAATCAGGACATATAGGTGAGGTTGTGCTGAAAACAATGATACCAACATGTCATGGTAAAGATTTTTTAAGTGGTTTATACAGAATGAAAAGGAGTCAAAAACTGACAAAATAGCCCCAAACTCCAAAGGGTTAATCATCATTTATAAACCGTGTATAGGCCATTTAGAATGGTAAATAGAAAATGTATTAATGTTGAACTATCATTTATAAATGCCAAATAGATGGTATATTAATGTAAGTTGATAGTTACTTTACCATTAACAAACAATTACATTATAATTATTCGTTTATTAATAGTTTTGCACTCATTATAACATTTTAACACCAATGTTAAGTTTGTAAATTATTTCAAAATTATTCATACACCTTTAAGAAATAGTTTGAAAACATTCAAAGATTAAATATGTATAGCACTTTATAAATGGTTAATAATTGGTTTATAAATCAATACCCATCTATTTTTTTTTTTTACAGATCTCAACAATACCTAATACTCTGTTTTTTTCCACTGTCTTATATGACTCTAAAGGACACATTTCTGCTGAAATATTTTTTTGACAGTAAAATAAATACAGCTCTTTGTAGGAGAAAATTGATTCTGAAATGCTCTTTGCACTGAGATTGTTTCCCTTTCATGTGGGGGGAGGTATCACACCTCTGTCACTTCTCTTTATGTCCATATCACTGATCTCTGTTGCTCAGTTGCTCCACATTGTTGCCTCTTTAACAAATGACTGGCGGTTCAATCCCAGCCCGGCCCGTGCATTTAGATGAGATGCTGGCTGTTGTTGTAAATATACATTCTTTATGTGTCATCTGTTTGTTTTTTTATAAACCATTGTGTAATATTTATTATGACATGAATTTCATGGTCTCATGCTGCCATCTAGTGGCCAACATGCTGCTCAGACAGTAGACAGTAGAGACAGTAGACAGAGGGATAGTCCAGCACTGAACAGACCAGAGGTGGAAAATAACCAAGATATTTACTCAGGTACTGGACTTAGTACAATTTAGAGGTACTTGTACTTTACTTATTATTTCCATTTTATGTAACTTTATACTTCTTCTATGGATGGATGGATGGATGGATGGATGGATGATAGATGGATGGATGGATGGATGGATGGATGGATGGATGGATGATAGATGGATGGTTGGGTGGATGGATGGATGAAACATGGATAGATGGATGGATGATAGATGGATGGATGGATGGATGGATGGATGGATGGATGGATGGATGGATGGATGGATGATAGATGGATGGTTGGGTGGGTGGATGGATGGATGAAACATGGATAGATGGATGGATGATAGATGGGTGGGTGGATGGATGGGTGGATGGATGGATGGATGGATGGATGGATGAAAGATGGATGGATGGATGATAGGTGGATGGATGGATGAATGGATGGATGGATAGATATAGAGATGGATGGATGGATGGATGGATTGATGGATGGATGGATGGATGGATGAATGGATGGATAGATATAGAGATGGATGGATGGATGTATGGACAAAGATAAAGAAAAGAACGATGTAAAAAGGATAAAGTATGTGTTTTGGCAGCCTGTACATGTCCTTATATATCATATATACATACTTAGACACAGGACACATATAGACACCATGACATATTTTTACTCCACTACATTTATCTGACAGCTTTAGTTACTTTTCTGGTCGAGATTTAACATAAAAACATGATACATTTAAAGTGATTACACAGTATCTTTACTAAATAAAACGCTGCTTACATAAATGCATTAATACAAAAAATGTAATAATATATTTAGAATATATAAAACAATCTGAGTGGGTTCATTCTGCATAACGAGTACTTTTACTTTTGATACTTTAAGTACATTTTGATGCTGATACTTTTGTGCTTTTACTTCAGTAAGTTTTGAATGCAGGACTTTTACTGTAGTGGAGTCATTTCACAGTGTGGTATTAGTACTTTTACTGCAGTAAAGGATCTGAATACTTCCTCCTCCACTGGTACTGACTCGTCTCCATGTAGAGTTTTCTCCTCTGCAGGATAATGGTTGTAAAGTTGTAATGTCTTATTATTATCTTCTGTTTTCTTAACTATATCTCCTTGTTTGTTGTTGCACCACCATGAATAATCCATGATGAATAATGAAACCAATAAATAATGAATGTTAAAAAATAAAATTCAATTCCACCATATTGTGTAGTACAAATATTAGTATTTGTCAATTATTAATGTGTATTTCTACATTGTGAATGTGTAATTGTTTGTGTTGTTAACTTGGGACACCTTCAGGGACACATTTCACACTAAAGGCTCCCTCATTGAAAGGTTCTCCAAAGCTGTATCCCTAAATGGGAAAAAGCTAATATTTGTGTCAGTTATGGTTCGGGTTTGGCAAATAATGTTTTAAGTCTGCGTAAAGTAAAATTACATATTTGCATGAAAACATATTTTACAAGGTACAAAACAATAGCTGGGAAACATGTAAGGAGACTTAATACTATAGATAAAATCGCATATATATATCACATATATATGTATGCTTTATCCAGACTTTAAAGGTTGAAGTAACTCAAAATTAGTCTCCAGGAAATGAATGTAAGTCAATGAAATGTCCCCAAAAGTGACTGAAACAAATAAAAGGCTGCAGAACAGTGAATTTCTTATGAAAAACTTGACGTGATTTAAGTTGAAGTGACTCCATAAAGAACATTTAGAGGTAAATGTGGGTTAATTAAAACCTGGCGTCCCTTGTCTCCGTGTCCCTGACTGGATTTTTGGAGCGTTGGTATTTCTGCAGTGTTGTTTTCTTTCTGCCTCTGCCAGGATTGGTAGAGTGGATTTTATTTGTGGGTCTTTTAATACCACAACAACTGTGCCCTGTAGTGGTTTCAGGACATCTGAACTGTAGAAGCACTTATTGCTGCCAAAGCTAAAATGGAAAACTGCAGATGGTCTAATTGCTTTAAAGGAAGTTTGAAGAATAGAAGAAATCCTCTGAAGGGCTCCCTGCTATCAACCATGTTCCTGAAAAATAAAAGTAAAAGTAAAAAGATCTGTTTTGGCCCAGTGGTGGATGGATTACTGCACAGGCCCAAAAGCCCAAAGAGTCAGGACCCCTGGTCTTCACCTGCAACATGTCCCCACCTACCAACCAGGAGGGACTCAACATGTCCACAGAGAAACAGAAAACCATGACAAAGAGACCAAAAACCACTACAAACAGCTGCAAAGAGACACAAAAAGACTGCAGAGTCTCACTACTATGTAAAAAGGCAAAACCAAAAGACATAAAGCTACTACAAAGAGACAAAAAATGACTAAAAAGAGGTACAACCTGACTAAAATGAGATACAAAGCAACTGCAAAGAGATATAAATCAACTACAAATATACCCAAAATGACTGGAAAGAGATACAGAGAGACGGTAAATAACAAATAGATGCAAAGCAACTACAAAGATATACAAGCAACTGCAAAGGGACACAAACAGACAACAAAGAAATACAACCCGACTAAAATGAGATACAAAGCAACTACAAATATAGACAAAATGACTGGAAAGAGATACAAAGCAACTGCAAAGAGACACAAAATGACTACAAAGAGACAAAGAATGACTATACAAACATAAAATGACTACTCAGAGATACAAAGCACCTCCATGTTCACATAAAATGACTACAAAGAGATACAAAGCAACTACAAAGAGACACTTTTCTCAGCAGGTAGGACACGGAGCACAGGGACGGTTCAGCTTTCTTTTATTAAATACAGTTTATACACTGATACAGAGCTGTTCACAGGCACCTCCTCCTCCAGTCTTCTCCTCCCAGGTCCAGCACACTACTGTGTTTTAAAGGGAGACAGTGATTAGCTAATGCTATGCAGGTGAGCTAATCACTCTCACCTGGCTGCTCTCCTGCAGCTGATGCATCACGCCCCTCCACAGACTCCAGAGAGACAAAACTACAAAGAGACACAAAATGACTGCAGATACATAACAAAGCAAAACAACTACAAAGAAACCAAAACCACTACAAACAGCTGCAAAGAGACACAAAATGACTACACAGAGATACAAAGCCACTACAATGAAACACAAAATGACTACAAAGAGACACAAAATGACTAAAGAGAGGTACAAAGCAACTACAAATATACACAAAATGACTGGAAAGAGATACAAAATGACTACAAAGAGACACAAAATGTCTAAAGAGAAGTACAAATAACTACAAATATACACAAAATGACTGGAAAGAGATACAAAATGACTACAAAGAGACACAAAATGACTAAAGAGAGGTACAAAGCAACTACAAATATACACAAAATGACTGGAAAGAGATACAAAGAGACACAAAATGACTAAAGATAGATACAGAGCAACTACAAAGAGACACAAAATGACTACAAAGAAATACAAAGCAACTTCAAAGAGACACAAAATGACTTTAAAGAGACAGAAAATGACTCAAAGGAGATAGAAATAGACAGAAAATGACTACAAAGAGATACAAATCACCTCCATATTTACATGAAAGGACTACAAAGAGATAGAAAGACACAAAATGACCACAAAGAGACTAAGCAGCTAGACAGAAACCAGAGTGAAACCCTCCTATGTATGGTGGTGTTGGGGCCTCTGCATGTCTGGCCCAGGGGCCCTCTGTTCTATAATGTGCCCATGAGGTATTCCCTTATCATAAAAGTGTGAGAATGTACCAACATTACTGTTCTCCATGCTGGCTGGTGTTGTAGTGTGTGTGGTGAATGCAGAATAAAGAATCTTCTCCCTGTAATGTTTCTCACTGCACTTATCTGTTTTGTCTTAAATGACACTATTTCTTTCCATGTTACTGCTCACTCTCCCCTCTGGGATCATGACGCTTGATCTCATCTTTAATCGGCTCTGAACATTTTACCTTGTTGCATAGAGCAACACTTCCCCCTGCAGGTCAGACAACACACTGCACACTACACAAGTTCTCTAGATTAGTATCCAGAAGCTCCAAATAATCCAGACTTGTTGCCTCCATCAGACTAGAAAACAAAGCAGCGTGGAGCCCTACTGTACATTTACCTCTAAAGTTCTGGCTGTAAACTCCATGAGGCCAGTTTCAGTTTGATGATGATATACCAAGTAAAACTGGAGACAAGCTCAAATAGATTTAGTATCAAATGATAGAACTGGATGGAACAATTTCCAACATTTCAAATTCTTTATTGAGCATGATAGTGTTTTGAAAGAAAAAAAAGATTCAAAAATAACATTTTATGTTGGACTAAAGGACTAAAAAAGACACAAAATGACCAAAAAAGACACAGAAGACACAAAATGACCAAAAAACGACACAAAATGACCAAAAAAAACAACACAGAAGAAGACACAAAATGACTAAAAAAGACACAAAATTGCCAAAAAAGACACAAAAAGACACAAAATCGCCAAAACAGACACAAAATGACTAAAAAAGACAACGCAAAAGACACAAAATTACAAAAAAAAGACACAAAATGACGAAAAAAGACACAAAATGACCAAAAAAACGACACAAAATGACCAAAAAGACACAAAAAGACACAAAATGACCAAAAAACGACACAAAAAGACATAAAATGACCAAAAAACGACACAAAATGACCAAAAAAAGACACAAAACGAGAAGACAAAGTGACCAAAAAAACCCCACAGAAGTAACAAAATGACTAAAAAAGACACAAAATGACCACAAACATGTTTACGTGGTGAATACAGGCAGGATGCAAAGGAGTCAGAAATGGACTAAACAGCCCAAAAAGCCTCCATAGAGCTAACTCTCCTAGCAGCATCATTCTGTGTCTACGGTTGTGTTTAAACAAAATATTAACTCAAAGAAATGCTTCAGTTCTAATTCTGTTACATGCATTTTAATGGACAGACAGACGAGAACATAGTGGGCTGCACATTTATTTCCTATATTCAGATTTTAGAGCGTTTGCAAGCAGCAACTCTGTATAAAATGTGTTTGAAGGATAAATCCAGATGCAGTGAAGGTGATTAATGCTGCACCAACTCTCTCTATCTGTTTACATCTGCTCCATGCAGAATGAGAGCAGAGATCACTGGAGGATCTGACCTGTTGATGGAAAACCTCTGAGAGCTCCATTAGCTTTAGATATATTGTCTATAATAATACAGCTACCATATCTGCTCCCTATATGCATCTTTAAATGGAAAATATTTCACTTTATTATACATTTATAAAAACCAGAACACTTTGTCATGTGCATATGTACAAATATCAAATGATTGAAAATGAAAAAGCATTACTAATTATAACTATAACTAATATATATATATATATATGTATATATATATATATATATATATATATATATATATATATATATGGCATGCCGTTCAGGAAATTATTATATATATTGATTCAAAACCTGAGAATATATATTGAAATCTGGGAATATATATTTAAAGTCTGAGAATATATATACAAACTTGAGAATATATATATATATATATACAATGAAACAAAATGACAAAAAAGAAACAAAATGACCAAAAGAAGCCAGAAAATAACTAAAAAAGACACAAAATGACAAAAAATAACCCCCAAAAAAGACAGAAAATAACTAAAAAAGACACAACAAAAGACACAAAATGACCAAAAAAGACACAAATATATATATATATGTATATACATATATATATATATAGAGAGAGAGAGAGAGAGAGAGAGGGAGAGAGAGAGAGAGAGAGAGAGAGAGTATATATAAACTCACAATGATTTTATTGACATTGAGATACATAGCATATAAGAAACTGTTCAATGTCATTTGATTTCAGGTTTTCCAAACAAAATGTTATGAAATTATCCATTAATTACCCATCAAAATCGATATTTGTGAAATGAGAGTTTAACAACGTGTCTAAGGTGTGTGGAAGAGTGCTAATGAATAGTGTAGAATATTGTAGTAAAGAGAAATATGAACGTCTGTAGCTTTAAATATAAAACACGATCAATGGTAGATAGATGTTGTATCACAAGTTAACACCTCAGACCATCTCACCTCTATACTGTATGAAAACATGAAGAATTCTCACAACTGAAACATTTTGAAACAACTGACTTGAAGTTCAGTTCAGCTTAGTTTTTTTATTTCGAACATGTGCGAGTAACACTACAAAGTCAACTCAAAAACAAACAAATCCAATGAGAATAATCAAAACAACAATAGCAATAGTCAAAACAAAAGCTACAATGTGAACACAACATTTCCGAAAAGGAGCAGGATGAAGCATAATATGCTTATTTAAACCTTCTCCACTACTCAATTAACTACTTGCACACTGTACTGCTACAGAGCTAACTGTTAGCCTGTTAGCACATACACACTGTACTGCTACAGAGCTAACTGTTAGCCTGTTAGCACATACACACTGTACTGCTACAGAGCTAACTGTTAGCCTGTTAGCACATACACACTGTACTGCTACAGAGCAAACTGTTAGCCTATTAGCACATACACACTGTACTGCTACAGAGCTAACTGTTAGCCTGTTAGCACATACACACTGTACTGCTACAGAGCTAACTGTTAGCCTGTTAGCACATACACACTGTACTGCTACAGAGCTAACTGTTAGCCTGTTAGCACATACACACCGTACTGCGACAGAGCTAACTGTTAGCCTGTTAGCACATACACACTGTACTGCTACAGAGCTGTTAGCATATACACACTGTACTGCTACAGAGCTAACTGTTAGCCTGTTAGCACATATACACTGTACTGCTACAGAGCTAACTGTTAGCCTGTTAGCGCATACACACTGTACTGCTACAGAGCTGTTAGCATATACACACTGTACTGCTACAGAGCTAACTGTTAGCCTGTTAGCACATACACACTGTACTGCTACAGAGCTAACTGTTAGCCTGTTAGCACATACACACTGTACTGCTACAGAGCTAACTGTTAGCCTGTTAGCACATACACACTGTACTGCTACAGAGCTGTTAGCATATACACACTGTACTGCTACAGAGCTAACTGTTAGCCTGTTAGCACATATACACTGTACTGCTACAGAGCTAACTGTTAGCCTGTTAGCGCATACACACTGTACTGCTACAGAGCTGTTAGCATATACACACTGTACTGCTACAGAGCTAACTGTTAGCCTGTTAGCACATACACACTGTACTGCTACAGAGCTAACTGTTAGCCTGTTAGCACATACACACTGTACTGCTACAGAGCTAACTGTTAGCCTGTTAGCACATACACACTGTACTGCTACAGAGCTAACTGTTAGCCTGTTAGCACATACACACTGTACTGCTACAGAGCTAACTGTAGCTAACTGCCGCTAACGAGGTCGGCCGGCTCGTTAACAAGAGGCTCTTGTTAACGAGCCGCCCGACCTCCTTAGCGCTCGTTAAGACGGAGTCGCTGGATTTGATATTGATAGATATTGATTTCTTACGGCACACTTGTGTGCCGCGGAACAGCGGTTGGGAATCACTGCCATAGGGAACCGGGTTACTGCTCCCATATTATTGGGCTATACCTTGTGTCAGAGTTGCATGTACCCCATGCACACCGTTTGACCATTTTAAACTTAAAATCTCAACAAAAAACACATAAAAACGATTGAAAACGGACTAACTCCAATGCATTTCAATGGATGTGGAAGCAGAGAATGTCCGAGTGTATTGAGTTAGCTATGCGCACTGTGATTGGCTCATCGCGTTTGGGGGTGTGGCTTAGCGATAGGTCAAATTGACCTATGGCTATACCGACCACTGCAATGTGTCCACTGCCATCTCGCTGACGTAGTAGTGATTGACGGCGAAGCAAATTTCCACCTTCAGTTGGAGGTTGGGGGGTTGTATGGGTTGAAAAAAAATGGCGAACTTTCACCAAGAACAGCTGGGTTCCCGTCCAGTGTGAAAACAAAAGTAAACCATTTGTAACTCAAGTTATGTTTTTTTACGTAACGTAGCAGCTTGTCACCTGTTCTCTCTGAGTAAGAGAACAAACCTGGTAGAACTGTTGGTTCTGTAAATTGGCCAATAATGTACTGCTAAAGTCATGTGTTGTGATAGAATAAAGAGAAGACTGTTATTAACTCTATTCAGGCTGAAAACTGATTCAAACACACACTAATGAATAACAACAAATACAAAAACAGCAATGCTAAAAAGCAGGTTAAAATGAATATTCTGCACATTACACTGAGCTCAAGCTGCTGCAGCTTCAACAACAAACAGTAAATGTTAAAATCAGCTCTGAAATCTGCAGCTGGAAGACGATTCAATGAAGTTAACAAGAGTTAAATTTGTATTTATTGATAAATGAAGTTAAAATCCAGCTGCTGAGTTCTGAACTGACTGCTGGTGAGAAAAGTTTAGTTTCTTTGTTGATCGGTGGAGTGTGATGGAGGCAGAAGTGTTGGTCAAACTCCCTCTGCAGCTCTGATGTTTTCATAGTTCACTGTGTCATCATCTACATCATAACGCACCTGTGAAACACAACACGACACAATCAGACTTTTTGATCCCACTTAATCTGATCTGTAGGCGTCCACTGGCCCACATTAGGACAAGAGAAGAAGAAAATAATTGTGTCACGATAACTTCATTTCCTTAGACGAGATATTGTTCCACAAATTATTTCGATAAACATTGTTATTGTCATTTTAAGGCCATTTAATGCCCCTGATTAAATGGGACTAAAACATGGATCCCAAGTAGTTTTGCTCTTTTTATATTTTACTCACTGTGTCCTTGTATTTCTCTGCAATATATAAAATATCTATAAAATATTATATTATATAAGTCCTGCAGCTCTATGGAATCATAATAAAAAAATGCAAATGTTTCTCTGATAATATATTTTTTAAATAAGAACAACATTGAGTTTATGTAAACAACACTTTTTCAAGTGCCCATAGCTGTGTGATGAATATTAGCAAAAAAAATGGTTCTCCACAAGCTATACATATTAAACTATATACATTTTTACATCCTCTCCTGTCCTCTCCTCTCAGCTCTGTGTAAACAGATTTTCAGTGAATATTTGTCACGTGTCTATATAACAGAAGCTAGTTATTCCAAACAGTGTATTTTATAACTCTAAAAACTCACAGCGAGTTCATCCGCCTGGGTTTCCTTCTCTGAAAAAACAACAGAGAGTCAACTTTAGCTCCCACAGTGGAAATCCACGATCATCAAAACTTCTGGTTAATAAATTTAATGTAAAGCTTCTCACCTTTAGTTCTTATCCAGATGTTGACCGCCACAACAGATGTGATGAGTGCTGCTAAACCCACAGACACCACGATACACCTCCAGTGGGCTGGAGAGACTGAAATGAAAAGAAAGAAATCAGTTGTAGCAGTTGTAGCGAGAGAGAGTGAGAGAGAGATAAAGAGAGAGAGGGAGGGGGGAGAGAGACAGAGAGTTTTTTTTAGCTTTCTTGCCAATAAAGCTTTACTGAATTGAAATAAAAATAAAATTGAGAGAGATCATAAATAAACTTCAGTTTCATTTGTTACAGTGTGTAAATGTTCGACTACATCAGGGCAAACAGATTTCATCTTTTTAAAAGTGTTCATGTGATTTCAGCATTATTCATGTTTCTGAGTTCTTCAAAATTAAATCAATAATCATCTACCTGAACACTTTCTATTCCCCCCATGAATTAAACAAAAAAATCATAAACATGAGAAGAGAAAGAGATGACAGTACTTTGTGGTTGGTTGTTTCCAGTTGTTGGTGGCATTTCACTTGTTGCTGCTGTTGCTGCTGTTGTTGTTGTTGTTGCTGCTGCTGCTGTTGTTGTTGCTGCTGCTGCTGTTGTTGTTGTTGTTGTTGCTGCTGCTGTTGTTGTTGTTGCTGCTGTTGTTGTTGTTGCTGCTGCTGTTGTTGTTGTTGTTGTTGCTGCTGCTGTTGTTGTTGGTGCTGCTGCTGTTGTTGTTGTTGTTGTGTCCTCACCTGAACAGAAGAACACAACTCAACAAACTGTTATGATAAATATCTTGAGTTATTATTTACATCATGATAAAATCACTTTACACAGCTCAGCATGTTCTCACCTGAGGACTGAGGAGGGCTGAAGGAAAACAGCTTCACCTCACCATTGGAACGATTAGTCACTTCACACTTAAAAGAGTTATACCTTGATGTGTAACCAAAGTGAGAAGTAGGAAATGTTACATAGGTGTAGCAGTCAGACTGTGATGTCTTCAGTTGTGGGTTGTTTTTATCCACAGCTTGACCCTCAAACAGCCACTTCACTGTGCATGAACATTTCTCATATGTCAACACGGAGCATCTGAATGTCACATCAGTGTGGTTCAGTTCAGTCACTGGTGAAGATGGAGATATTCAGAGAGAAAGAGAAAATAATTAATGAGAAAATCAACGTAAACACTGTAACAATATTTTATGCAATCTTTCAGTATATTGTTTCAATGAGACAACAGTTTTATCTGAAATCATTATGATGTAAATACTCACTGGTAACAACAGACAGGAGAACCAGAGCATCTTCACCTTCTTCGTGTCCTGATCTGATCTGTCTGCAGCCATAAAGACCAGCATCCTCCTCTGTGACGTTCTTTATAACCAGAGAACAATTCTCTGAGACACTCAGTCTGTCTGATTTAGCTCTGGCTGCTCCAACAAGCTGACCTCCTCTAACCAGAACTACTGGTGTTCTGCTTCTTGAATGATCATAGATCCATTTAATGCTCTCACAGTTATTCTGATCCTCTATCAGACTTTCACAAGGCAAAGTGACGTCATCTCCAGCTCCGACAGTCGAGTAGAGGTAGCGCTGTCCAGTTACAGCTGCTCAGAAGATGACAGAGAAATAAAGAAATGTACAAGTAACATCAGAGGGTAGATCATTTAAGATACAATTTCAACTAGGACTGCGCGCAGTACTGAACGGGACCGAGCAGAGTGGAGCCGTCGGGGGAGGCCACGTCCGGCGTGGCGCTATGGGCTCAGTCCCTATGCGTCCCAAATGGCGTTTCTCCTAACACTGTGCTCGGGGTAGGTGTAAAACATGTTACTTCCTGTAGCCAGCAGGGGGCGCTATGACTGTGTGTCAATATAGACACGTGGGTGTGTTCCTGGCTGGACCCTAATCACGTGTGTGAAATTTGAGACAGATTGGACAATGTATGGTCAAGTTATACAGTCTCGTGCTTCATGGCGAGACGCCATATTTTGCCGCCATGCCACGCCCACATAGTGTGACTGTCGTTAAAGATGTATACAACTCTTGATCCCAAAGCCCTTGTGATGGTACTGACCAAGTTTGAAGTCAATGGGATTAAATCTGTTGGAGGAGTTATGTAAAGTATGCAGCGTGGTCATTTTATGAAAGGGGGTGTGGATAAAGCATAAGGGGCGGGGCTTTATGAAATATTGCTATTTAGAAGTGTTAAGGGCTGGACTCTGATGAAGCATGAGAAGTTTGGAGCAGATGGGACAAAGTATGGGAAAGTTACAAGGATGTTGTGTTTTATGGCGAGACGCCATATTTTGCCGCCATGCCACGCCCACATAGTGTGACCATCGGTAAAGATTTATACAACTTTTGACCCCAAAGGCCTTGTGATGGTACTGACCAAGTTTGAAATCAATGGGGTTAAATCTGTAGGAGGAATTCGTTAAAGTATGCGGCGTGGAAATGGCGAAAATTCCATATTCGATCCAAGATGGCCGACTTCCTGTACATTTTAGGGTATGGCTTCTTGAGACTTTTTGGTGCATGTTGTCATGATAGACATATGTACCAAATTTCGTGTGCCTAAGACAAACCTGTGTGAGGTAGTGAAATTTAGGGGGCGCTAGTGAGTCATTTTGCCACGCCCATTCCCGCGAATACTAGAAAACGTAAATTTCATGGGAGATCAAGTTACATTCCAAAAATGGTGAGTTTTTGAATATGATAAGGCCACCAAAAAGGCGATTCATTTGGGAGATGAATAATTCCTTCAATTACAATAGGGTCCTCGCACCTTCAGTGCTCGGTCCCTAAAAATAAAAGTATGCCTCATCATTGCTTTACAAGAGTTCACTAAACTCACCTCGCTGCAAAAAGACACTTCTTGGCTGTATGTTACATTAAAGATAGTAATAAACTAGCTTTTTATTAATGTTTCTGTCATTCATATACATATTATATGAGTCCTTACCTGTAAACTGAAGCAGCAGTATCAGACAAAAAGACCATCTGAGTTCAGCCATCGTGCCTCTCTGTCTCTCTACATTTCTTTAAGATGAACTAGTTTAGAGAGTTAAAAGAAGCAGTTTTTCTATGGTCACTTCCTCATTTTTTCTCTTTTGGCATTCACTTGACTGTCTGAGTTGACGAAAGTCATTTTCTAAAGTTATTAGTAATATAATTTAACTTGCCCTTACCTGTAAACTGAAGCACCAGAATCAGATATAACAACATGTTGATCCGTCTCATCGTTCTTCTCCGTCTCTCTGCTTTTCACACTCTGAGCTCTGCGTCTCCGATCTTGACCTTTATTAAGGTTTTTTTTCTGTGGTGAGCAAACTGTGAACTTCGTCATTGAGTCACTTCTTCAGAATTGTGTCTATTATTGTCACTTATCAAACTTTGATCTGTTGCCTTTGTGCACGTCATGTTAGTTATAAAAAGAAGAGCTGGACAGAGAAAGTGGAAGGTGTGAAGATTGTAAGTTGAGATAAAGGTTTGCAGACATGCGGGGGGTTTTTTAGACAGTGTTTATTAGAAAACAGACAGGATCCATGGTGATGTTTGACACATTTAGAGTCAAACTTAACTCAACTCATGGCTCTTACTCTTGCTATGTTTCTTGACTTCATCCTTGCTTGTGTTGTATTAACTCTCATTTGTACGTCACTTTGGATAAAAGCATCTGCTAAATGACATTGTAGAATTGTAGAAACTCCTCCCCCAGCAGAGTTTCTCTCTTGATGCAGCTGGAGCAACAAGGTGATCCTGCAGCACAGTGATCATCAACTGGCGGCCGAATCCGGCCCGCCGAACTGTCCAATCCGGCCTGCGACTGGATTCCAAAATTGTAAATCAAGGAGAAACTAGGCCTGCAAGCAGGACTGAACGGGACCGAGCCGAGTGGAGCCGTCGGGGGAGGCCACGTCGGGCGCGTCGCTGTGGGCTCAGTCCCTATGCGTACCAAATGGCGTGTCTCCTACCATTGTGCTCGGGGTAGGTGTAAAACATGCTATTTCCTGTTGGCAGCAGGGGGCGCTATGACTGTGTGTCACTATTGACACGTGGGTGTGTTCCGGGCTGGACCCTAATCACGTGTGTGAAATTTGGGACAGATTGGACAATGTATGGTCAAGTTATCCAGTCTGGTGTTAAATGGCGAGACGCAATATTTTGCCGCCATGCCACGCCCACATAGTGTGACTGTTGGTAAAGATTTATACAACTTCTGATCCCAAAGGCCTTGTGATGGTACTGACCAAGTTTGAAGTCAATTGGATAAAATCTGTAGGAGGAGTTCGTTAAAGTATGTGACCTGGAAATGGCCCAAAATGATGACAAGTGCGATGTTCAAACCAAGATGGCGGACTTCCTGTTGGGTTTGAGGTATGGGTCCAAGAGGCTTTTTGGTGCGTCTCCACATGATTCGTGTGTGTACCAAATTTTGTGTGTCTACGTGAAACCTATTGCAAGGGCTAAGTATAAAACATGTGACTTCCTGTTGCCAGCGGGGGCGCTATGACTGTGTGTTAATATTGACATATGGGTGTGTTCAGGGCTGGACCCTCATCATGTGTGAAATTTGGGACAGATTGGACAATGTATGGTCAAGTTATACGGTCTGGTGTGTTATGGCGAGACGCCATATTTTGCCGCCATGCCACGCCCACATAGTGTGACGGTCAATAAAGCTTTTGATAACTTTTGATCCCAAAGGCCTTGTGGTGGTACTGACCAAGTTTGTCATTTTCTGTCTCTTTAATTACTTTTTTGACAATTTTGTGTGTTTTTGGTAATTTTGTCTATTTGTAATAATTTTGTGTGTTTTTTGGTAATTTTGTGTAATTTTTTGGTAATTTTGTGTCTTTTTAAAATAATTTAGTGTCTTTTTTGATCATTTTGTGTCTTTTTTTGGTAATTTGTTTGTCTTTTTTTTGTCATTTTGTGTCTTTTTTAAATCATTTTGTGTCTTTTTTGATCATTTTGTGTCTTTTTTAAATCATTTTGTGTCTTTTTTGATCATTTTGTGTCTTTTGGGTCATTTTGTGTCTTTTTTAAAATCATTTTGTGTCTTTTTTAAGTAAATTAGTGTTTTTTCAGTCATTTTGTGTCTTTTTTGATCATTTTGTGTCTTTTTTAAGTAATTAATTTTTTTTCCTGTCATTTTGTGTCTTTTTTTAGTAATTTTGTGACTTTTTTTGGTCATTTTGATACTGCCTCCAGCGGCCCCCAGGTAATTCCCAGACCACCTGAGGGCTCAACAAACAGATCTGTCTTTTTTAAAGAGAAAGGTTTTTAGACCTATCGTTAAAAAAAATTAATCGGTGACTCTAAATTGCCCGTAGGAGTGAATGAGAGCATGATTGTCTGTCTCTATGTGTCAGCCCTAAGGATAAACAGTTAACGATAATGAATGAATGAATAATATCCACCTTATAAAGACACTGGGCAGGAAAACCTGGTGTGGTGCCAGCAAGAGTACAGTAATACTGAAGACATAATGTGTGTGTGTTCACAGTGTGTGTTTTTAGCAGGATGATACATAATGACTAGCGTGTGTGTGTGTGTGTGTGTGTGTGTGTGTAGCCAGAAGTGCTGACAGTGACTTATGTGTGTGTTTAGTGTGTGTCAGCAGTATTGAATGAATAAGGTAAATCATGTAGCGGTAGATAAGTGCTGACTAGAATGCAGATAGCAGTTTTCTCTGCTAAACAAGATTACAGCCGGAGGTTTAAATGACACTGTGACACGCAGGCAGCAGATACAAACATCTTTTATATTCTTTATCAATACAAAGGCTGCAGCTATGATACATGAGTGTGTTGAGGTCTCAGTGCAACATGTAGTTATGGGACAGTGAGGCTGCTGCAACACTTAGTTCTGCTCTATTCAAGGCTGAACTTAAGATTTAACAGACACCAATGACAAACTAAACATTACCTTAAAAACAAGCTACATACAGCAACAGGCTATATAGCATGGGTCTCAAACTGGCGGCCCGCGGGCCAATTGTGGCCCTCGTGACAATATTTTGTGGCCCCCACCTTGATATGAAAGTTTAATGTGAGTTTTATATGAATGGCACTTTACTGTGTTGTGTGTGGAAGGTCCCTTTAATTACGTTTTTTAGTAATTTTGTGTCTTTTCTTTAAATAATTTTGTCTTTTTTAAATAATTTTGTGTCTTTTTTTGGGTCATTTTGTGTCTTTTCTTTAAATAATTTTGTCTTTTTTAAATAATTCTGTGTCTTTTTTGGTAATTCTGTCTTTTTTCTGTCATTTTGATTCTTTTTTAAGTAATTTAGTTTTTTTCTGTCATTTTGTGTCTTTTTTTTAAATAATTCTGTGTCTTTTTTGGTAATTCTTTCTTTTTTTCTGTCATTTTGTCTCATATGTCAGATATTTTGATACATCTTCAAACACATATCCCACAACAGGGACAGGCCAAAAAGAAGAGGGACAAGGAAGAGCCCTTCCTCACATTATTAAAAGAGGATGTGGAATACCAGCAGGAGGCCGATAAGAGCAGAGAGGCTGAGGCCAAAGAAAGGACTGACAGATTCTTCATAAAGTAGAAATACGAAGCTCCAACCTTTACCTGCTGCAACATCATTGAAGACATTAAGCAGCAAAAACAAAAGAACCTTCTGGAATTAAGTGTTTTGTTACAAACAAAGACAAACAAACAAAATACAAAGATCTACAATGTAAAGCCTGCAGGATTTTCTCTCTGGAATTATTTCTCATGTCATGCAGAATGTGTTCCAGCACAGCCCTGCTCTACCACCACATCTGTATTATTGTAATCTAACTTTGTCTTTGTATGCTAAACAAACTGCTGTTAGTACCACTGTTACAACAAATATACAATCTGTCACTTTCTTTTTAAATAACTAGGGCATCACATGATGACTATCTAAATGTCTGATATATATAATACTGATTAGGTTTATCATTTTGTCTTCAGTTAAGCCAAAAATAGTGATACATGCACATCCTGATTTCTTAAAGCCCAAGTCTTGTTTTAGCTTTTGGTCTGAGATTTCCAAAAGTCTCCATATCTCAGAGGCTGGAAATATTTTTTTCATTAACAGTGAACCAAAATTTACATTTTCTCATGTGAAGTACATCCACAAAGGCCCAAAATAGATGTAAAAATGATTAAAAAAAGACACAAAAGTATAAAAAAAGACATAAAATTACAAAAAAAGACACAAAAATACGCTAAAAAAGGGCAAAATTACCAACAAAAGACAAAAAATGACCAAAAATAAATGTAAAAATGACCAAAAAGAAAAAGAGACAAAAAATAATGTAAATATGAACAAAAAGGACACAAAATGTCAAAAAAGAAATGTAAAAATGATCTAAATAGACACAAATTGACCAAAAATATAGTCATGGAATTGTTGTTTTCTTCAGGTTCTTGTTGATTTTAATGTCTGGTACAACTAAAGGTTCATTTGTTTGGACAAATATAATGATACCAACAAAAATAGCTGATAAGAGTTTAATTTAAGAGCTGATATCTAGACATTCAACATGGTTTTATTGATAATGACTATGACATGACATGGCTATTGTCAATAAAACCATGTTAAATGACCAACAGAACAAAGACAAGATATTTAATGTCCAACTGACGCTCCGAACACTGTATTTGCTGTGTTGTTTTTATGTGTGTTGTACATTACGTCACAAGGTTTTCTTTTCCAAAATAGATTAAAAAAAATTACCCACAAAAGACAAAAAAAGACCAAAAATAAATGTAAAAATTACCAAAAAGAAAAAGAGATAAAAAATAAATGTAAATATGAACAAAAAGGACACAAAATGTCAAAAAAATAAATGTAAAAATGATCTAAATAGACACAAATTGACCAAAAATATAGTCATGGAATTGTTGTTTTCTTCAGGTTCTTGTTGATTTTAATGCCTGGTACAACTAAAGGTTCATTTGTTTGGACAAATATAATGATACCAACAAAAATAGCTGATAAGAGTTTAATTTAAGAGCTGATATCTAGACATTTAACATGGTTTTATTGATAATGACTGGCTATTGTCAATAAAACCATGGAAAATGACCAACAGAACAAAGACAAGATATTTAATGTCCAACTGACGCTCCGAACACTGTATTTGCTGTGTTGTTTTTATGTGTGTTGTACATAACGTCACAAGGTTTTCTTTTCCAAAATAGATTAAAAAAAAGACATAAAATGACAAAAAAAGACACAAAAATACGCTAAAAAAGGGCAAAATTACCCACAAAAGACAAAAAATGACCAAAAATAAATGTAAAAATGAACAAAAAGGACACAAAATATCAAAAAATAAATGTAAAAATGATCTAAATAGACACAAATTGACCAAAAATATAGTCATGGAATTGTTGTTGATTCTTGTTGATTTTAATGCCTGGTACAACTAAAGGTTCATAATGATTTTGGTTATTATCAATAAAACCATGGAAAATGGCCTACACTGCTAAAAAAGAAAAGTTGGGTGAATTCAAAATTTCAAGGCAACAAACTTCGATAAAAAATTTTAAGTTGGACAATTAAACTAAATATTTTAAATTTTGAGTTAGCATTGATATGCTAATGGCTACTCTTGTAGCTGTAACAAGCAGCGCCGCTAGCTTCAGTTAGTCGCTAGCGTCAGTTAGCCGCTAGCGTCAGTTAGCCGCTAGCATCAGTTAGCTGCTAGCTTTCGCTAATGACCAAATTTCCCAACAAAGAAATAAGAGTTATCAGAACTATTGTCCCTTGTTGTGAACCCCAACTTAAAGATATAAGTAACAACAACTCACCAACTTGTTTTTGAGCAGACAACTGGCTTCCTTTGTTGTGCTAACTTACATTATTGCCCTAAATGTCAATAATTTATATTTCCAAGTTTTACCAACTTAAATCACTGTTTTAGGCCAAAAAAATACAAGTTGGCTTTTTTGAAGTGTACAGAACAAAGACAAGATATTAAACGTCCACTCTGAACACTGTATTTGCTGTGTTGTTTTTATGCGTGTTGTACATAACGTCACAAGGTTTTCTTGTATTTGTGTGGGCTGACTGGACAGTAGTGAGCCATAAGACCCAGCTGACACATGTGATTAAGGAGACTGAGTTGTTTAGAGAGGAAAAAAGAAAGAGAGATGAGAAAAACCCCTGTTCATTGGTTCCCAGGACGATAACACCACCCAGCACTCAGAGGACGAGGAGTTTCTACTCCAGACCTCTTCCTCATGGCTCGGGGGAAACTCTGTTGACGATGTTTGATGTCAGAGCAAATGGTGATAAATGGTGACCCGCGTCACGGCTACGAGGGGTCTCCACCTGGTGGGGGGGCACCGCTCATGATCCAGGACTGCTCTCTCTGCTATGACGCACCACATGTCACATGATATCAACCCTCCACGGCTGCTGCTTCATGTGCGTATGGCCGGACCAACATAGGCCAACATTTGTTTGTTTGTATGAATCACATTGTTGTTGATAATCTAACCCTATAAAGCCTGAACCATGAAATAATTGCCAGATTTTTTTTATTTTTTTTAAACTGGAGTGTTTTTATTGAACCCTCTTATATGTTATATTTGACACCTTTGTTCACATTTGCAACATTTCAAATTCTTTATGGAGCATGATAGTGTTTTGAAAGTAAAAAAAAGGTCAAACTCACATTTTATGTTTGAGTAAAGGACTAAAAAAGAGGACAAAATGACTTTAAAAAAACACAAAATAACTAAAAAAGACACAACAAAAGACACAAAATGACCAAAAAAGACACAAAATGACTTACAAAGACACAAAATGACTAAAAAGAGGCACAAGATGACCAAAAAAGACACAAAATAACTAACTTAAGACACAAAATGACCAAAAAAAAAGACTAAATGACTAAAAAAGACACAAAATGACACAAAAAAAGACACAAAATGACCAAAAATATATATATCCCAATTACATGAAAGTAAATGGGCCTGAAACCATCGTTTGATTCCAGTGTTATAGCAGATACACAAAACTCAGTGTCTCAGAAAATTAGAATATTGTGAAAAAGTTTAATATTGGAGTCCTCAGTCAGTAGTGATTTGGGGCCATGTCCTCTGCTGGTGCTGGTCCACTGTGTTTTCTGAAGTCAACGGTGTATTAATGCAGGAATTCATGCAAAAGAAGACCAAACTTTAGGTCATTTTCACACTGATGATGTAGAGGTCTCAAAAACTTGTGTATCAAATATGATACACTTGGCATTATAGGGTTAAGTCTTTATGCTTCAACTGTTTGTAGCAGCAGAACAACATCCACCAGTTAGTTAGAGCAGTAGTTCTCAACCTTTTTAAATCGCGACCCCCAATTTAACATGCATGTTGTCCACGACCCCCGCTCACTGAACATAATCTCACACGTACAGTTCAGATCATACAAAAAAGAAACAAAATGACCAAAAAAGAAACAAAATTATCAAAAAAAGAAACAAAATGACCAAAAAAAGGAAACAAAATTATCAAAAAAGACACAAAATGACCAAAAAAGAAACAAAATTATCAAAAAAGACACAAAATGACCAGAAAAGACACAAAATGACCAAAAAAGACAAAAAATGACCAAAAAAGAAACAAATGACCAAAAAAGAAACAAAATTATCAAAAAAGACACAAAATTATCAAAAAAGACACAAAATGACCAAAAAAGAAACAAAATGACCAAAAAAGAAACAAAATTATCAAAAAAGACACAAAATGACCAGAAAAGGAAACAAAATTATCAAAAAAGACACAAAATGACCAAAAAAGACACAAATTGACCACAAAATGATCAAAAAAAGACACAAAATGACATGAAATGACCAAAAAGACTAAAACACATTAACACATGAACACTTTAACACAGTGGAGACAGAGCTGACCAACAAAATGATTTGGCGACCCCCAGAAATCATCTCGCGACCCCAATTGGGGTCCCGACCCCAAGGTTGAGAATAGCTGAGTTAGAGGACTTCTCCAGTAAAACTCTCTCATTTATATTATATCTATGATCAGGGTTGGTACACTTTTTCAGTGATCAAATTCAAGCACTTTTCAAGGACTTTCCAGGTCCATTTTCAAACTTTTCCAGGACCTTATAAATGTAATGTTTTAGATGAGTAATTCAATAATAAAAGGGGTAATTTCACTTAATCATACCACCAGCAATGGTTTTACACTTTTAACAACTAAAAGTAGTTTGCTAATCTCATAAAACATACTGGTATGGGAATCTAGGGGCTATAGGAGCAAAAGTAATCTTATAGAAATCATCAAGTGGAACTAAACACGACCCAAACTAGGAGGAAAGACCAGAAATACTTCAGGAGCCCTCACATCCACTAGGAATTATAAAAACTCCCTTCAGTAAGAAGATACAGGGGAGAGCAGCAAGAAACATCTCAGAAACAACAAGAAGCTCTTCATTTCAGATTATAGGCTATAGACTATTCAATTTATACATTTTTTTCCATTGAAAATGTGGTTATCTTTAGTCAGACTGCAAGAGAAATACAGTAAGAATTTCAAGCATTAACAAGCACTTAATCCAAAATCCAGTAACAGCACTTTTTAAACCTTGAAATTCAACATTAAAATTCAAGCATTTTCAAGGATTTCAAGCACCTGTACAAAGCCTGTATGATGCAAACACTGTAATAATTTATGCAAATTTTTGTATTTTTCCAAAATTAGTTAGAAAAGACACCATAAAAGAAACGGGAGATGGAAACGCTTTTTGCAAACAAGTTCTCCCCCTTATTTAGTTTTTGTCCACTTTAATTGATAAGCCATAGAGGTGGTGTGTAGATTCAAACGTCAGTAGAACTTGTGATGGATTAAAGCCGTCTGATGATGAATCTCTCTATAAACCTATTTACCGCTCTGTTGTCTCTGTACTTGCGTGTCCCTCTTTGTTTTCTGTCACTATGTGTTTTTATGTGTTTGTTTGTTGCTTCTGCAGCATCTGTGACTCACAGACTCACATTTGTGACTTTTTTCTTGCAGATTTGCCACTTTAAATCTCGTAAATCCGTTACTTATTTCTTGTAGATTTGCCACTTTTTTCTTCACATTTGCAAGTTGTTTTCTCGCAAATTTGCCACTTTTAATCTTGTAAACCACTTTTTTCATAAATCTCCAAGTTTTTTTCTTGCAAATTTGCCATTTTAAGCTCGTAAATTTGCTACTTTTTTCTTTCAGATTTGCCACTTAAAATCTTGTAAATCCGCTAATTATTTCTTGTAGATTTGCTACTTTTTTCTTTACATTTGCAAGTTGTTTTCTCGCAAATTTGCCACTTTTAATCTTGTAAATCCGTGACTTTTTTCAGGCAGATTTGCCACTTTTGATCTTGTAAATTTGCAACTTTTTTTCACATAGATTTGCCACTTTTAATCTTGTAAATTTGCAACTTTTTTTCTCTCATAGATTTGCCACTTTAATCTTGTAAATCTGGGACTTTTTTTCTCATAGATTTGCCACTTTAATCTTGTAAATCTGGGACTTTTTTTCTCTCATAGATTTGCCACTTTAATCTTGTAAATCTGGGACTTTTTTTCTCATAGATTTGCCACTTTAATCTTGTAAATCTCGGACTTTTTTTCTCATAGATTTGCCACTTTAATCTTGTTAATTTCCGACTTTTTTTCTCTCATAGATTTGCCACTTTAATCTTGTAAATCTGGGACTTTTTTTCTCATAGATTTGCCACTTTAATCTTGTAAATCTGGGACTTTTTTTCTTATAGATTTGCCACTTTAATCTTGTTAATTTCCGACTTTTTTTTCTCTCATAGATTTGCCACTTTAATCTTGTAAATCTGGGACTTTTTTTCTCATAGATTTGCCACTTTAATCTTGTAAATCTGGGACTTTTTTTTTGTTTTTGTCCACTTTAATTGATAAGCCATAGAGGTGGTGTGGAGATTGAAACGTCAGTAGAACTCGTGATGGATTAAAGCCGTCTGATGATGAATCTCTCTATAAACCTATTTACCGCTCTGTTGTCTGTGTACTTGCGTGTCCCTCTTTGTTTTCTGTCACTATGTGTTTTATGTATTTCCCAGTTTGTTTGTTGCTTCTGCAGCATCTGTGACTCACAGACAAACAAGACAGCAGGTGGCGTGTGATGTAATCCAGCCACATATAAGAGTGTCTGCTGGATCTACCTGAGGAGGAAACAGGAGACAACGAGTCACTGGAGCCAGCTGGACCCCCAACGGGTCTCAGACATGTCTAGATATGCACAGTGAAACTTCTCTCTGGGCTTCAGAGCGTGCACACGTTCAGACCTTTTCTTTCTCTGGAGCTGGAGACACTTTATGACCGATTCTGTCCATTATTTAGTCTTAGAAGTACACAATAGTGGTGCATCTGTGCAGGTTCCAGACCAGGTTTCCAGAGGATCATGTCTTCTTCAGGGTCCAGGCTCCCTCTGCTCCTCTACGGGGTCCTCCTGTGCAGCTCCTGTGCTCCTCTTCCAGTCATCAGCAGCAGGAGGCAGAGCCTGAGGAGCTCCAGGTCTCTGGTGCAGGCCAGTGGCAGCGGCAGCTCCTGGGACAAGAGGGAGGTTACCGCCCGGGACGGAGAGTACCTGCTGGGCATCAAGAGGCTGAGGAGACTCTACTGTAATGTGGGCATCGGCTTCCACATCCAGGTCTTACCCAGCGGGAAGATCACAGGCGTGCACAATGAGAACAGATACAGTAAGTCATTTCATAAGACTTTTCCTGTTCAAATCCACGTAGAGGCAAATGGTTTTCCTTGGTAATTATTTTGCTTAGAAGAAGAATGTTTCTATCACTGTAGATGTAAAAATGACACAAAATGACAAAAAAATACATTTAAAATTACCAAAAAAGACACAAAATGACAAAAAAGACACAAAATGACAAAAAATAAATGTAAAAATGAACAAAAAGGACAAAATGAACAAAATAAATGTAAAAATGACAAAAAATAAATGTAAAAATGACCAAAATGACAAAAAATAAGTGTAAAAATGACCAAAAAAGACAAAATGACACAAATGACAAAGAATAAATGTAAAAATGACTGGAGAAGACAAAATGACCAAAAATAGATGTAAAAATGTATGAAAGGTACTATATGAATGTCTGATTGATTGATTGATTGATTGATTGATTGATTGATTGATTGATTGATTGATCCATTAGCTGTTTTCAGCCCCTTATGTGCAGATTGCTCTGGATTCTCTGAACTTTTAAAGAAGTTATGAATGGATTTTAGATGGTGAAATCACAAACTTCTTTACAATTGTGTGCTGAGAAATGTGCTGTAAATGTTCTTAAACTACTGGATTATTTCCCCATGCAGTTTCACTAAATGGTGAACCCAGTGTGAAGTTGGTGTGATTTTTAAACAGCTGTTTTTTGGAGAACTATGAAAGAATTATCCTATCTTTATTTGAGAGTGTAGATTTTCAGTTTGAGAGCATAATTTTATTCGTTTTCAGTGACACAGCTCCTTCTCCTGCTCACATTTATTCTCCTCATGCTCACATTTTGCACTCAGATTCTGCTGCTTTCTTTCAAAATGTGTGCTGTGATCAAAAATCAAAGACTTGTGCTCACATTTCTTCTTCTTGGACACAAACATTTTGCACGCACTCAAATATGTCCTGTGCGCTTTAGATCTGAGCGCACACAGGAAATATTTGAATGCAAGCGAAACGTTTGTGTCCAACAAGAATAAATCTGAGCAGGAGAAGGAGCTGTGTCACTGAAAACGAATGTAAAATCATGCTCTCATACTGAAAATCTACGCTCTTGAATGAAGAGAGGATAATTCTTCCATAGAGAACATGCTTCACCTAGCTTAGTCAGAAAAAAGACGTGTGACTTGGAGTCAGTGTGGTGCTATAAGTCTCGTAAATCTGCAACTTTTTAAAAGTAATTTGCACTTTTTCTTCTTGCAAATTTGCCACTTTTTCTCTTGTAAATCTGCAACTTTTTTCATGAGATTTGCCACTTTTAATCACGTAAATTTGAGACTTTTTTCTCAAATATGGCTGAGAAAACTAAATACATCAACTTTTCCTCAGAACAATCCAGAGCTACTGAGGCGTTACATCATAACAAGCATTGTTAGTGTTTAAATATCTGCTGCTGATCATGCTGATGTTTTCTTGTCTTCAGGTCTTCTAGAGATGTCTCCAGTGGAGAGAGGAGTGGTGACTCTGTTTGGAGTGAGGAGCGGCCTCTTCGTCGCCATGAGCAGCAAAGGGAAACTCTACGGCTCGGTAAGGACGCATCAGGACCAGCCTGAATAAACAACTGTTAAAGTTTAAATTTATTACAATTAAAACCCTCTGGAGTCCAGGAAAGCTCCAGAGAGTCCTGCTGTCAGCTGAACTCTAAAGTTTTGGCTTTTCCACAAGTTTCTATGTCCCATTTAGAGCGTCAACTCTTTTTCTGCAAAGGTTAAAACCACGTTGACCAAGTCTAACATGATTTTAAGTTTTTGCAGAGATTTTTTCGAATTTTGCAGTGTGCATTCAACAGTTCAATGCATTTTTTTGTGTTTTTATGTGTTTTTTGTAATTTTTTGCAATTTTATTGTTTTTTGTGTCTGTTTTTTTTGTAATTTTTAGTTTTTTGTGGATTTTTATGTTTTTTGTGTGTATTTTTGTGGGGTTTCTTGGTCATTTTTGTGTGTTTTATGTGTATTTTTGTGCATTTTTATGTTTTGTGTATTTTTTGTGCTTTTTTGTAATTTTATTGTGGGGTTTTTTTGTGTTTTTTGTATTTTTTGTGTTCAAAATGTTGATCCAGTAAGTCAAAATGAAAAATTAATAATCAGGTCGTATAGGTGAGGTTGTGCTGAAAACAATGATACCAACATGACATGGTGAAAACAAGTGGTTTCTACAGGCAGAATGAAAAGGAGTCAAAAACCAACAGAATAGCCTCAAACTCCAAAGGGTTAAAACCTGAACTTAGATACATAATAATGATTTTTTTTTAATCCAATGCTCATTAATTGGAATGTGACATGAATGCAGCTCCTGGTGTCCAGATGACGTAGTGCACCGTGTCTCATTGAATCCCATGTCAGAGTTAATTCTAGGTCAGGTCCTCTGGCCCCGAGCTATAGGTGTAATGTTTTGGTAGCCAGCGCCCAAACATTGGACTGATCACCTCCGATTAATATTGTTGTGAATGCTGACTGAGGCTTAACTCAGCCATAATCTAAACATCAGTTAGTCATCCACTTACTCATCCAGCAGCAGGACTGGATGCACAGAGGTAGGAGGCTGAGTTGACCTTTGGCTGGTGATGCTGCGGTGAGGGAGGTCTGTTCCTTAGATTAGTGTATACTGTAGCATTACAGGGTGAGGGTGACACAACGAGGACAGCCCCAGGCCCTGGTGGCATGTTCAAATACGGCTGGGATATTTAACGTGTAGATCTCAGGATGCACACATGGTGCAAACGGTTCTCCATAGGACAGGCTGCAACCCCTGAGCCAACCAGATCACTGTTTCTGCTACTGTTTCTCTTACAATGTGCAGGAAAATTTACAATGGCGTATTAGGGCCATAGAAAACCCTATTTTCCCAAACTTTTTTTCTCGCAGATTTGCCACTTTTAATCTCGTTAATCTGCTACTTTTTTTCTCGTAGATTTGCCACTTTTTTCATAAATCTGCAAGTTTTTTTCTTGCAAACTTGTCATTTTAATCTCGTAAATTTGTGACTTTTTTCTTGCAAACTTGTCATTTTAATCTCGTAAATTTGTGACTTTTTTCTCGCAGATTTGCCACTTTAAATCTCGTAAATCCGCTACTTATTTCTTGTACATTTGCCACTTTTTTCTTCACATTTGCAAGTTGTTTTCTCGCAAATTTGCCACTTTAATCTTGTAAACCACTTTTTTCATAAATCTCCACGTTTTTTTCTCGCAAATTTGCCATTTTAAGCTCGTAAAAAATTGCTCCTTTTTTCTTGCAGATTTGCCACTTAAAATCTTGTAAATCCGCTACTTATTTCTTGTAGATTTGCCACTTTTTTCTCTAAATTTGCAAGTTGTTGTCTCGCAAATTTGCCACTTTCAATCTCGTATATTTGTGACTTTTTTCTTGCAGATTTGCCACTTTTCATTTGCGACTTTTTTCTCAAATACCCCCATCATTTGGCGTTCGGTGCCTGTACGGCAACTCAAACTCAGAGTTCAGGGTATTGTGAAGAATCTACAAATATCTGTTTAGCCTTTCTGAGCACAGCACTGTGTTGAGGTCTCTTTGTGGCTGGCCAACCACCTTCCCTGCAGTCTTAACAATTGTGGAAAGCTTGTTCAAGTAGCTGCAGGGTACAACTCGGTGTGAACCTTTGGCTTGACAATCAGGAACAGGAATTCTCACATTCCAAAACACTGATTAGTACTTTTTTCTGTTCTCCTCTGCACAGGGCCACTTCAACGATGAATGCAGGTTCAAGGAGAACCTCCTGGCCAACAACTATAACGCCTATGAATCAGCTGCCTACCCCGGCATGTACATCGGCCTCGGCAAGACCGGCAAAACCAAAAGAGGCAACCGGGTCACACCCACCATGACCATGACACACTTCCTCCCCAGGATATAAGACGAAAAAAACTCTCAGCTGCACAGAACGAAGTTAACACTGACTATAGTGGAGAACTGCCATTTGAAATATGTTGGCCTAATTACAAGCTAACCAGCTCTGTAGATAAAGTTTGCATGATGCTATTATGCACCAACCAAAGAACAGTAACATGGCTGTGAATTATTTAATAGTAATATATACAGCAGTATTAGAGTCAACATTGCCAACTGTAAAATTAGACTTTTTACAAATATTCAGGGGCAGTTTGAGAGTTTGAGACAAAACATGTGAATGAATGCTACAAGAGTGTAAGATAATATATAAAGTAATATTTTATGATAACAACATT
Source organism: Centropristis striata (assembly GCF_030273125.1). NCBI lineage: Eukaryota > Metazoa > Chordata > Actinopteri > Perciformes > Serranidae > Centropristis > Centropristis striata. Next base: position 1,758,001 of record NC_081528.1, on the reverse strand, counting down.
TTAAAATATTTTAGCTTATATTGCTTGCCGATGTCGATGCCTTCGTCTCTTCTTGCCTTGATTATTGCATTTAACAGTTTGGTACTGGTACTTACTTACTGTGTCATATAAAACAAGAATATCTAAGGAATCGTTGGTATCTACCAGGTCGTAAAATGTTGGAAAGGAGAAAAAGTGACATACCCATTTTCATAAGGGGTTCCTTAACCTCTGACCTTAAATGGTAAATGGACCTGCACTTATATAGCTCTTTTCTAGTCGCTTTACGACTACTCAAAGCGCTTTACACTACAGACTGCACTCATTCACCCATTCGCTCACACATTCATACTGGTGGCAGAGGCTACCCTGAACGGTGCCACCTGCCACCATTGGGAATTCATTCACACACCAATGAACGCAGCATCGGGAGCAATCTGGGGTTCACTATCTTGCTCAAGGATACTTGGACATGAAGGCTGCCATGGTCGGGGATCGAACCACCAACCATCCAATCAGTAGGTGACCGCTCTACCAACCGAGCCACCCTAACCCAACCAACCTTAAGATATCTCAATGAAAATGGGTTGAATGAATTTCCCATTTCAACAAGTCCTTCAACATAAACAGCAGAAGAGGTTGTGTCTCAGTACCACAAATTACGGCGCATAGGCACGTATTGCAGCTCGCATGTCACGGCACATACGAACGTATCGCGACACGACTTGTCGGCTCATGGTATAACGGCGCGTTCTAAAAATAGCACACACTTACAGTCCGCGGTTGTAAAAAAAAGACTGCCGTTTCTGCGGATTTATGTTGTAAAACCACTGACCTAGGTTTAGAGCAAAGAACCTCTGGTAAGGCGTTATAAAAGACATTTAGTCATTTAGCAGACGCTTTTATCCAAAGCAACTTACAGGGAAAAAAGGGAACAATCAAGGAATAGTGCAATAAGAGCCGTTAGTGCAGCAATAAGTGCTAGTGAGGATTCTTTAAGGAGTAGAATTATGGTGTGGTGCTAGGAGAGAAGGTCCTCTCTGAAGGTCTTCAGGAGTTTTTTAAAGGTAGAGAGGGACGGCCCTGCTCTGGTAGGAACTGGTAGTGTGTTCCACCAACGGGGAACAACAAATGCAAAGAGTTTGGATTACCTTGGACCAACGGGGGGCAGAGCCAGGCGCCGTTCATTGGAAGAGCGCAGCGGTGGTGAGGTAGTATATGTCTGAATCAGGGCGTTCAGGTAGGTAGGAGCAGTACCGGAGACAACTTTGTAGGCAGCATTAGAGATTTTAATTTGATGCAGGCTGCAACAGGTAGCCATTGAAGATGGAGCTGTTTGACTGGTTGTAGACAAGGCGCCGTGCCGCGTTCTGGATCATCTGAAGGGGTTTTACTGTGCAGGCTGGCGGCCCGTCAGGAGGGCGTTGCAGTAGTCAAGTTTTGAGATGACAACAGCTTGCGTCAAGAGTTGAGTGGCAAGTTTAAACAGTAAATAAATGTACAGAAATGCCGTAAATGAAGTAGTTACAAGGGTCACGTGATTACCGTCTTTAAGACAAGTAAAAAACATAAGTTATGTTCAAAAACGTGATTCGCGTAACTTACGTAAAGAAGGTAACTTAAGATAAAAAAATAATTTGCTTTTCTTTTCACACGGGACACATACCCCATTCTCTGGGGTGAAAGTCTGTTGCTTGTTTGACCCAGTCAACCACCCCAAACTACAACCAAATGCGTGATTCCGCCCTTTTAAACTTCACTTTGCTTTCTATCGGATGCATTACAGCAGATGGTGAAATTCGTTAATATAGCTCGTTTTTCGCTGCCTGTACACACAACCTATATTTACGTTTTTGACGGGAGGACAGGCTGCCCATTTACATATAAAAGTACATATATTTTCTCATGGAGAGCAAATAAAAAAATGATATTTCTGCATACTGCGGCCCCTAAACAGCCTATGTGTGTTACATACATTGGGTACGACTCAGTCTTGTGGATTCTTGATCTGTGTAACAAATGATATCAACTATATCAATTGCTTCAGCATGGGAACGGTCATCATCATGTTCTAACCCCTTATTCACTTTAAAACATTTAAATAGGCACCTGACCAAAAAAATATATTTATTACAGGTTTCTGATGAGAAAAAACCTGACACAGTGTTGAGCTGCATCTCAAATTAATCTTCAGCTTTCAGATGATGTACACTGGTTCTTTGTGGGATCAACTGTTGACCTGCTATCTCTTAATATCCCATCTTTTTTATTATAAGAATGGAAGTAAAATGTGGGTTTATTGATATTCATATTGCATGATTCTTTCTTTGTTTTAGTTTTTTCCCTTCTGATTTTGGAAGTTAAGCCTCTACAATAGGTCTCTAATAATAAATTCAGACCCTTACAGGAAAACATGTCTCATTAAAACCACAATGTTTGATCCCACAGTCATTAAAATCATGCATTCTGTTGTATCTGACTTTCAATCTCCAAATTAGTTTTTTTGTTTTTTACTATTTTCCACCAGATTGAGAAAGCATAGAAATTAAACTATCATCTTCCAATTTGATCTTGCTTCCAAAGTTTTGGCCTGTAGTGTAATTGCACAAGTAATGCATGAAATGTTATGAAGCAACTTCAGGAGTTCATAACGAGCCGATCATGTGAATCAGCTGTGTTGGAGCAGGGAGAGATCTAAAACATGCAGCCACCTCACGTTTCTTTTTACGTAACTTCTGTGGCTCATGTCACTGCAGGTATTTAGTACATGTATTTACTTTTACAAAAACTGTCCTTTATAACATCTTATCCGGAGGTTTTGGAGCCTAAATTCACAGAAACTGCAGCCTTTTTTACAACACGCAAAACACACAAACCTACTGACAAAACAAATACATTAACACACACACACACCACAGAGAAAGGACCAACCACCTCTTCCACCTTTTCCTTAATTTCCATTAAAAAATGTATTCATTTTGTGAGTTTTCTGTGGATTACCTTACCTTATTTTATGATATCTGTCTCCTGTCTTACTATATGATTGAATCCAATTTTGCAGTATGATGCAGAAGCCATCTTGGCTGGCTTGGCCATCATGGTTGGCTTCATGGGAAGTTAAGCTTGGGAATTTTGGAAATATTAAAAATAAAAATAAAAACTGACATTTTTACAGATTTATTTGTAAGTAGAAGTTTATCAACTTTGAATTGTTTTGTTGAACAATCAATTATTTTATTGGAGGAAAAACATGAACGTTCAATGAAACATTAATATGGAGAAGGACATCTCCAAGTGGTCCTGACTGAATTTATAGGTCTGAAGATAGATCTTCATAGATCACCATCACACTTCTACCACAAGCAATGAACCCAAAGATGGTTTTAGATGGGCGTATTTTCCTGTGTGGAATGCACATGTGCAAGTCTGTTGTCTTTGTCTTTCAATTCGAGCCATCGGAAAAGTTGTTTCTTCTACTTCTTTATAGGAAGAGTGTGTTTGTAGTGTGTTTGTATGTGTGTCTGTGTGTGCATTCACTCCTTCCAGCAGCACAGGACTTGGTGCTCTCAGCAGGTGAGCTTCTTACACCTCTTGCAAGTGGTGGCAACTTCCTTTTTTCCCCTGTGGACAACCAGCACAGTCTCCTCTTGTTTGTGGAGCTGCTGGCGGTGGTGTCGGTGTCTGGGTCACCTGTTGGAGCGCCGGCCAAGGCCTCTATATCCAACATTGTGGTAACAGCAGTCGGTGTACTTGGTATGCACCGTCTCCGCATGATTTCTGCAGAAACCAGGGATTTGCCCAACTCCTTTGCTTCCAGGAGCGATCTGTAGCAGAAAAAAGCACAAATGAGTTGAGAACAGAGACATCAATCATGTTAAAGAGGACCTGTGGCCACCGCCGGGTCTTCCTCCTGCAGCTGTAGGTGCCAACAACCTACAAAAGACCAAGAAAAAATTAATAGAAATATTCCTTCTTATTATAAAAACATTCTGTAAATAGCTTGCAATGGGTCTATTGATTAACAAAATAAAACTAGAACATTTCTAAAGAAATGTTTGAGTGTGCTTGATTCTGGCCCATGACTATTCCCCATACGTTATTGATAATGCTGAGTAGTTTACAGGACATTATCTCTACCGTTGCTGAGGGATGTGACAGATCAAGCTTTCAACACGTGTGTTCATATGAGAGAACAAATAGTCTGTTAAGATAAGATAAGGTAACATTAGAGGGATTTTTTGCCGTGTTAATGCCGAAAAATTTGAAAAACGTTTACTGAAACCTTTAGGAAAGTCATAGCAAACTTGTCATGGCTGAGCCGGTCGATTTTATACCTTTTTAGTGTTTTTGCGACCGAAAAAAACATGGAAGAATAAATAGGAAGAAGCCCGGTGGAGAGTATATAGTGGGCTCTTACAAGCACAGTCAATAAAATCACTAAATACATCAGACAAGCTCATGAATTCAGTCAGAAAAAATAAGTAAATAAAGGCTCATACCTTGTCCAGGTTGTCGATGCCTCCCTTGCAGTAGTTGTAATCTCTCTTCTCATCCTCGGTCAAAGCTGGGTCTCTGTGTTTGCTGCTGAGGAGGATCACATTTTTTGTAGCTTGTAGCTTGTTTTGTATCTTGATTGTAGCTTAGTGCTGTGGTGTTGTTGTAAAGGCAACTAGAGAGGAGAGGATAGCTCTCTCCCTCGTCTGCAGGAGTTTGAGGGGAAGCTTGTGCTATTTTTTTTTAATAGTCCCGACCGGATCCACTTGCCTCTTTATAAGCTCCTGCACAGGTGATTAAGAATTCAAATAAATTATCACATGTGCCGGTGATCCCTTGGAGCCCTCCTGTCATCTCCAGGACGACCAGTTGCCCTGGCCCACCTCCACAGATCTTCCAAGCAGCTTTCCCACTATAAATCTGGCACCTCCAGGAATATGAAGTGGCAACGTCGGCGGTGACCCAGATCTTTAAGCCACACTTGGCCGGCTTGCTTGGCATGTACTGCCGAAATCTGCAGTGGCCTTTGAAGGAGACAAGCCGCTAACCCACACAAACATCTTCTCCAGTGTTGAAGAGCATCAGAAGGTGATGTGTCCACATCTCCAAGACAGAGCGGACCAGTGCCAAGATTCTCCTCTCTAACGGGGAGATCTGGTCAGCTTGTCGTCAAACCGGAGGGTGGAGACAATCTTATTTATTATTTGGCAAAAACGTTTTTTTTTTTACAAGGAGAGGCACATTCAGTTGAAATAAGAAATCTTGCCTTCAGTCTCCTTGTAGGCTGACTTTTTTACTAAAGATTTTTGCGATTTTTGCACATAGACTTCCCTCTTTCTGAGACGTTGTTCTTTTGTGTCTCCTTGGAGACTCCGAAATATTGTAGTGGTGATCAGTCAGACTGCAGCTAGGCAGCTGTGTTGACAAAAGCTAACACTGACCTGATGTTGCCTGTTTTTCCATTCAAATGATTAATTACTATGAAAACTAAGCTCATGCCTCTTCGGGGGCTAAAACATAAAACATTGAACTCCTTGACGTTATCTTTACAGTATAATCGTCAGGATCAAGTCTCTTCTTGTCCTTTCAAAATAAAAGCATCCGTTATCAAAACAGGCAACAGTTGCATGGTACTGTATATATATATATCTTTTATTTTGCCCATGAATGTAGGCAACGATTAATCTTTTAATTGATCGTCAACGTTATAGATAATCGAGTTGCAGGGTTTCTTCAAAATGCCCATCCCTAGTCCACATTGTCACACACATGGTCACATGGCCTGTGACTTACCTCTGCATTAATGCTTCCAAACTTCTCCCTCTTGGCTGATGTTTTTTGCCTCAGAGAAAGAAAATAGTAGGCACAGCGCTTTCCTTCAGTCATGTCCTTCCCTAATAAAAAGTACAAGTGTATCCGGTGGAGGCTACTCTCCGTTGTGTTATGAAGAAAACCAGACCAGATCTCTTTGGAGACTGTGTATATATATATATATATATATATATATATATATATATATATATATATATATATATATATATATATATATATATACACAGTAGATGGACACACAAAAATGACGTGGCTTACAGGAACTTAATATAAAATGTTCCACATGCTGACTCAGGAGGATACAAATGTCAGGTAAGAACTATATGTAGTTTTTTTTTTAATTATAATACAATAAATCACTAATAAATAGTTAAATCTCTTATTTACATTACAGCTATAGAATTTGTCTTGTCACACAAGAAACATAAAAGAATATGACAATATTATTCACTCTCAAAAGTCTTGCTCCAGGCAGCTTAAAGGCAACTCAAGCTAACATTAGCTGGCTAATTCGTTAGCTAACAAGTGGACAGCTATAGCCTATAGCTGCTAATTAGCGCTAACATAGAAATAAAAATAGTCCCACTCACAGTAAAAACTGGAACACAGACTTCTTGTTAGCACAATTAACTGCAGTGGATTTAGCTGAGACGAGGCTAGCAGACAGCTAGCGGCTAGTGATTATTAGCACTATCCCGTCACTCAAATAGACACTCATAGGTCATACAAGTTAGTTTTAAATTTAAAAAATCCTCCTCAGAGTTTAGATGAAGGGGTTAATTAGCTATAGAGACAAAAATGTTTTTTGAAGCAGGCTGTAAACATGTTTGTTTCTGCTGTGAAGTTAGTTATTATGACAAAGGTGTCGACTCACAAGCAGCAACTGGACGTCTGTTAGTTGTATGTTAGCAAAACTGACATTGTGTACTTGTAATCTTTTTTTCACCGGCAACAGCAGACTTTCTCTTTATTGTTTTATGGTTGTTAGTTTTTACATTTACCATAAACACAACAAACGGCAATTTATTGCATCATATAAAACCAAAAACAAACAGAAGTAGGTAACCTGCTGAGTGGACTAAGGACTGAATTCTATTTTGTCTGTGATTTTATTTTAAAATAGGCCTCTTTTTTATCTTTTAGTTTTGAAGAAAAAACCCAAGTCTAATTTACCTCTGCATAAAGGGAAATAAGACAATGATTTGCATTCAGCTAAGATTTCCATTTCTTCCAGCAGTTTTCACATTTATCAACTCAACTTTATTTGTAGAGCACTTTAAAAACATTGATTATTGCTATATGCTAGTAGGAATAGTAATAGATATCTGTCCTGTTTGTTCAGTCCTGCACGTTTCCCGAATATAAGAAAAATAAAATTCAAATTTAGGTCTGAGTCATTTATTGATCTGTAACCACATCTATCCAGTAAGAAGAAATAATAGGACAGTCCCAAAAAATATGAAAATTACCAGCACATTCTCCAGCACTGACCATAGTCAGGTTTATTGTTTAGTGATTTTTTTTTTTTTTTTTTGGCTGTTTGTTTTAGGAGTTGTAAAATATCTTAAAACATTTTTCAATGCAAAATCCATCCACAGAGCTGAGCTTGAGGTGTTAGACCAGTCTAAGATTCTTTACCCATCTTAATTTAACATAAACTAAGGGTAGACCCCATTCTAACTGTACAGATCTGTTTATGCTAGAAGTCAGTTTTCTGCTGGTGTTACCCATATATGCATCAGTGAATATCCTGATCAGATTATTCTCTTCTCTGAAGAGTGCTGCTGTGCTCTGTTATCCTGCAGGATGTGAACTGTGCTGGTGTCTCCACTAGATGGAGCTGTAGCCTCGCTCATTAACTGGATTTAACCACAGACAGGCCAGAGGAGCTTTCTTTCTTTTTGACACAAGAAGTTCAGTTTTTTTCACTAGTTTTAAGTTCCATGCCATACAAACTGATCAGAGTGAGTCTGAGAGAAGAGTCACCAGGTTAGAGGCATCAGGAGAGAATGATGGAACGATTTTTACCCTCCTTTTTTTTGGTTGTTTTTTTGAGACACCACAAAAAAACATATTTGTTATAACACTGTCAGAGTGAACTGTTGGCTGTTGTCCTCATCACCTCAATTTTAATAACAAAACACAACTTTAAATTAGTTAAACTTGAAAAATAGACCTTGCTGTGGTTCATATACTGTATACTGATCTCTGCATAACAACACTAGAGAAAAAGACAAAGGACACACCATACCATATTCAGTAATACAGACAGATATTTAATGCCCATGGAGTCCAGAGGCAGAGGACTGTTAGTTTTTGGATTGATTGTTTTTCTTCTTCTGGGATCGACTTTAGCTTTATTTGTGTGTTTATTAGGAGTTCAGTGAGAGTGGTCAGAGCTTCAGCAAAGAGCTTTCCAAGTCCTTTTTAGATGGCAGGACAACAATAAATGCTACATAGAACTATTGAACCTGAGGATTAATTTGAGATGCAGCTCAGCACTGGATGTCAAGTTGTTCTGGTCAAAAATATGTAAGAAAAATGACTTGATTATTAGTTTATTTGAACCTATCAAGGTGTATAAGGGTTCATCACATTAATATTTGTCCCTTTGAAGTCCATTTCCATCAACTTTGTCCCAGAAATTGTTGCAGCAATTTTTGGGTTGATACCATTTGTTACACGCATTTGGTGCTGAATAATGTAATTTTATTCATATCAAGAATGGATAAAAATGGTCAAAAACCCTTTCAGAATATAACATCAATATATCAAGACCTTTGGAACAACATATAAAAATCCATGCTGTGATTTGGGTTCAAAAACTTTGGCCATTTTGGAGATTTCTGTATTTTCAGCGATTGGATGATGATCACTTCTGTTCTTCAAACTGCTGAGAAACCCGAAATATTGTCAACATATAGGAAAGCTGCACATCCTCTGAATGCTCCAGGTCTCTAGTTGGTGGTTGTAAAGTTTCATGAGGCTGATTATCCTCGAGGTCACAGCAGCTCATTTATACACTGAGCTCCAGACTCAAGACATGAACTGGCTCCTACTGATGACTAACATCATCCCACCCACATAATAACCAAAAAGACCTAAAATTACCAAAAAATAAACACAAAATCACAAAATAAAGACATAAATTGACAAAAATAGACATAAAATTACCAAAAAGGAAATAAAATTACAAAATAAAGACATAAAATGACAAAACTAGACGTAAAATGGGGCGTCCCGGTGGCTCACACTGGTAGAGCACTTACCATGAATCCGGCCTGAGGTCCCTTTGCTGCATGTCTCCCCCTTTCTATCTGTCTCTATCGACTAAAGCATTAAAAAAATGCCCAAAAAAAAACTAGACGTAAAATGACCAAAAAATACATAAAATGGCACAAAAAGCCGCCTGTGTGACGCTGTCCTGTTTTGGCGCTGCTCTCTCCCGCCACTTCAGACGGAGCTGAGACATAAAGTCTCTTCACATTTACTTCAATTAAACTAAGATGAATTTATTAATATGCATTTCTTCTGCGTCTCCACCTGGAGAACAACGGCAGCAGAGAAGGAGGAAAACGCTTCAATACATCAAATCTCCACTTCAAACTGAGTTCAATAAGAAAATAGACAGAACATTTTTGCCCACAGCACGGTGTACAGAGGCTGTGTTAGAGAAATGCATTGAGGAAACATTTAAAATGAAATGATCTGACTCCAACAGTAAATCCTCACCTATTTCTCTGTGCAGATCGTTTGATGGGGAATGATGAGGAGGAGACGTCCAAGTTCTCACTTTAACTTCATTTTATTACAATACGTCAAGAAATGTGCAGTTACAGAGTCTCTGGGTTCAAAACTCACTTCCCTGATTTACATGATTAAGGCGGATCAGTTCAACAAAACCTCCTGCCTTGATATGACTTACAGAGATATAATTAGAGACACAGATGTTGCAATGTGCACATAAAATACAGAGCATATAATATATATTTTTGTGATGATAGAATCTTATGAAGTTTAAGCAGTTGGGATAAATGTATTTAGTTTGAATGTATCTAGAGTAATCATAGTTTTACAACAATATTAGCACATGGTCATTGTATCAAAAGCATCTTACATGATTAATATATAAATGCATAGAGAGAGGGCACACACAGTGAATTACACATGCATTTGATAGTGACCTTTGATGGAATAACAGATTATTTCTACCAGTTGGTAGTCTTATTTATATAATATACAAAACTTCTGTCTCATCTCTGAAAACAACAGCAGGAAGTGCAGGTAATGTTGCAGACACAGACAACAAGTGTCTTCACATCAATATCTTATTTACTTTCCAAACAGACAAAAACAATATGATTATTGTTATTATTATTATTATTATTATTATTATTATGTGAATTTTCACCAGGTCCCGAGTCTTCCTCCTAATGGGCCTGTTTTGTTTGGAGCTTTTTATGTCTCTTATTTTATTTTTTATTTTTACACCTACAATTATAGAGAAAAACGAAGTATTCCCAGCCATAGACTGACTATGATTACATGCATGAACACAAATACAGAATAATTGTATTATGGCTTATTATGGTATATATGGCTACAGAAGTTATTAGTAAAGAAGAATAAATGACAATCTTTCACACTGAAAAACACAAGGCACAATTGATTTTATCCAACACCTGGTTTCTGAGTGCTGAATGCCCTGGTGTATTGTGGGTAATGGAGCTGAAGGCTGCCAGTGTGTTAGAACTGTCTGGTAATGTCAGGAATGTTCAGTTTAGTTTACTTCACACACTGAAATGACAGGATCAGTTCAAATAGTACAAATCACATGATTCTGGAGGTGGAACAAGAGATTCAGTTCAAATGAATCATTCAAAACAAAACCACATATTTCACATCCAATGTTGTGACTAGGAGGAGTTCTCTGCAATGGTTCAGTGCCATTCAGATGATGATTCAGATCAATAAACAGTGTTACTCACACGGCATCCAGTCAGCAAACTAACTTTCCTGCTGCTGATCAGGTCTGTCTGTGTCCAAGCTCCTTCATCATCTCTTCCAGAGAAAGTTTGTTGCAGGTTAAACAGAGTTTAGTTTGATTTCAAAACTTCATTTGGCAAGTGAAAGTATGTGAATTTACATAGAAATTGCATTTAAAAAAAATGGTATCTCTTAATTTCTGGGAAGACTTCCTCGAGTTTCTCCATTATCTCATCAAAGAGATAAACAACCTTCATACATCTATCAGCTGACATGTTGATGCGTTCTTCATCTTCAGGGGTCAGAGTGGTTAATGAAACACTAGACCCTACCAGGGCATCTATATACTCCATGTTTGCTTCAGTTCGATTCAAAACACGTTCAATCTGTCTTCTCAGACCCGACACTGGTCCAATGATCTCCTGAAACACATTTTGATTTTCTTCTGTGTTTTCAGCCTGAACTTCATCTGATTTTTTCTCAATCTCTTCACACTTCCTCTTCATTTCTTCCAGTTTCTTCTTCAGCAGTTTCAGAATCTCCCTGAGCTCCTTCCACAGTTGTTCTTGTTCTGTAACAGCTTCCTTCTCTGTGATTGATTTTGTTCCAGCTGCAGCTACAGCAGAAGCAGCTGCTTCTGCTGCTGTATTAGCTTGTTTTGCTTTGATGGCTGCTGATATTCCTGTTGCTGCTGCTGCTGCTCCTGCTACTACTGTTGCTACTGCTCCTGCTGCTGCTGCTTCTGCTGCTGCTCCTGCTCCTGCTGCTGTTCCTACTACTGCTGCTGTTTCTGCTGCTGCTGCTAAGCTCAGCCCTCCAGTGATAGGAGCTGCAAGGACTGCAAGGCCAGTTAACCCTATTGCTAATGCTCCCACCGCTAGTCTTATTGCTAGCAACCCTACATCTGATGCTTCCTCATTTACTCTTACTGCTCTTGAATATTTTCTTTTTTCTTCTTCCATTTTTTTAACTCTTTCTTCCCTGACTTTTTCTGCATCCTGCATTTTTCTTACTTCCTGTGTGATCCTCGTAATCTCTTCTACAATCTGTCTCACCCTGGTTCTTCTGCTGTCAAACTCAGTGATAAATGAATCTGCATCACCAATAAGACTGTACATTAATTCAGACAGATCAGGAGGGAGTATTTTGCTCCATCTTCTTCTTCTACTTGGAGCCTTGGACTCTCCTGAGGAGACTGGTTTAGACATGCTGAACTCTTGTTGTCTATGATTATCAATCTGAAGTTCAGTCTGAATGTTTCTGGAAGTCTTTCCATCATCAGCTGATTGGAGAGGCTCTGTGGAGACAGATCATCAGTGAACCCTCACAGCAAGAATTCAACCAATCATTTGAACTTCTGAGCCATTAATAACTCACCAGGAATATGTTATAATCCTTCTTTTATCTCATGTTTGCCCTGTTTGTATTATGCTTCACCTGCTGCAGACCTGGCATTAAAATTAGCTTCAAGCTATAATTCTGTCACATGTTTCAGAATTAAAATAGTCATAAAAAGAGTTTGAACATATAAAAACATATAACATATAAACATGAACCATCACTCTGTGATAACTGGTCAATATTTAATCTCACTGTAGGACTTTGATACAGAGGCTGTAACTTTATTCTGCTCAGTTTATTAGATGTAAGACTAAAGGTAGAGGTTTTATTACGGTCATATGAAACAGGTTGGTGTGTCCTTTCATTAGAAGCTGTTTTAACACACACACACACACACACCAGTTTTAACTTTAACTTTTCAGAGTGTGTGAGGAGATGAAACACAGCTGAGACAGAAGAAGAGACTGTAGTCAGTTTGTTCTCACAAACGTCCTGATGAATGTGATCAGATGAAACCTGTCACAGTTACAGACATTATTAAACGTCCTGCAGACTTCTCAGTGTGTTGGAGAGGTTTCCTACCTGTGTGTGTTCAGGTCTGGAAGGAGGAGAAGAAGAAGAGAGTGCAGCGCTCAGTGATTCCTGTCGGTCCTGTCAGCTCCTGAGTCCTTTCTGTGAAACCAGATGATGAGGGTTAGGGTCAGAGGCCCAGTGATGGGTGCTTCCACGTTTGATTCTTTTCTTAAAATATAAGGTTTGAAGTCATTGTTAGAGCCGTTTATATCTGTGTCAAGGCCTATTCCTGATTGCTCCAGTAGGGGGCGTATTGGACAACAGCATGTGTAAATGTATAAGTAGAGGAAGAGGTAATTAGTCCTCAGGTGTGCTGCTTACCTGGAGAAACACACAGTTTTCGACTGCCGGCTAACCTTTAAGCCCTTTTGTTTGTCTTATGCCAGTTACTGATGTATGTGTGTATAGCAAAGCTGTAGTGATACTGATAGTAAATAAATACGTCTTAAGTAAATACGTCTTACGGCTGGCCTGGATCAAGTCATATTTAGGCAGAAATAACCTTTGAGTAACTGTATCTGGCCTTCAATCAATTTTTGGCAGGTGAAAATGCCTATTTTGTGTTGTAATGGTGCTTTAAAGGGATTCCAAGCTGTCCTGTGAGCTCTAGTGTTTACATTATGAAGCTCATGAATGAGATCAAGTCATATTTAGGCAGAAATAACCTCTCAGTAACTATACTATGCCTTCAATCAGTTTTTGCGAGGTGAAAACTGAAATAGACGTGTCTATCACGTAGGTGCCATGTCTGATTTCGCTACAAACTACATTTCTTTTGGCCACAGTTGTAATAATTACGCAACAACAAACGTTAAACTTTCGAAGCCACATGCCTTTGCTATAATTACATTATAATACAGTTGTGTGTATTAGGGTGCATCAAATTTGAATGGGAATTTTTAATTTCAAAATATCAATTTGGCTGGCATTGCATTTTGTTCCACTTAACATAAAAATGACTTTTGCAAAGTTTTGAGGAATTCCATTGAGATCTAGGGGTGCCACCTAACACATGAACTTTGGTGAAATTTAGAAAAATGTGCAATTTTTGGTCTAATTGCCAAAAGGTTGACCTGGAAATGTTGAGTACAGTGAACTTTTATACACTAACATGTTCTATAGGATTATCAAAGTAAAAGTTGTTTGTTTGCCCTTTGGGCAACTAGGGCATTTCCCAGAATTCAACTTTCAAGATTCTCCATTCATTTGTCCAATAGACAAATGAATGGAGGTCAATGGGACATGTTCACATGGCCTTACCCTGAATTTTGTGCAGCAGTGATGGATGTTGGACACGCATATAAAGTTTAATTGACTTTATTGCTTAACACAAGGGGCGTTACTGAGACACCTTCTCTAGTGGCTAACTCATTGGCAACTAACAGGGCCTAATGGTGAGAGCTGACACTAACTAAACTTGTGTCAGAGTCTGCTCCACTGAACAACATCACCAGGGAGAAAGAGAGAGGAAATGGAACCTGACCTCTGAACCTAGCCAGTGCGTCTCCCCCCTGATATGTCTCCCCACCCGCCACCCAAGAGTAACCGTCCTATTCAGGGATTAGCTTGCATTTGCAGCAGCAATGTTTGGCTGTTGGTAGGTCATGCTCAACTGCCTGCAGCACTATATAGTCATGTGATAGTAGTAGTGTACAAGGATGGTGATAGTAGTAGTGGTCTAATTGGTAAATGGATGGACTGCACTTACATAGAGATTTTATCCTTTCACCCATTCACACTAGTGCCACCTGACACCATTGGGAGTTCATTCACTGATGAACGCAGCATCGTGGGCCTTTTGGGGTTCAGTATTGCCCAAGGATACTTTGACATGTGGCTGCCATGGTCAGGGATCGAACCACCAACCTTCCAATCAGTGATAGGAGTACTGGTCTGTGGTGATGTGATAGGAGTACTGGTCTGTGGTGATGTGATAGGAGTAGGGGAGAGTGGGGTAAGTAGTGCCAATTTTTACTGAAAGTGCCCTTAAAGCAAGGGGAAAAAAGTAATGCCTCCAACTAAGATATCTACATATAGTTTAGGATGTTGTGCATCCCTGGGAACAATACTTTGGATCTTAAACAAACTGTTTGAGAAATACAGCTTTACAAAAAAAAGTGGTTTTGTGGCAAAACTTGCCCCTGGTACGGGGTAAGTTGTGCCATTACAGAGAATACACTGGGGTAAATTGTGCCATTGATAATTGAAGTAAAACAGATCATTTTAATCTCACAAATGATAATGCTATATAGAAGCAAGACAAATTCAATACAAATTAACTTTTTTTTAAAGTTTTAACAACATCAAAGGCCACTTTTCTATAACAAGGCCAAGACCGTCACATGAACACCTAATTGAGTCTTACACTTCACAGATCCAGCCTACTAGGCTTACAACTTAACATCCTACATGTCAATGCAGCAGGGAAATATGAACTTCTGCTCCTTTCTGGCTGTACCACCAAGTTTTGTGGTCTGGGTAATTTCTTGAGCACATCACCTCTAGGGATGACTCCTTCATCAATCTCTTCATGCGTGGCATGATGGTCTAAAACTTAGAATATCACATAGTTTTAGTGATCAAATGTAAGAATACAATGTACAATAATAATAAAATACAATAAAGTAATATATAGTAAAAAAAAAAAATCATAGGGTGCCATTGGCACAACTTACCCCAGGCCCTTTGGCACAAATTACCCCAGACCCACCATTTTGAAAAAAATGCATCCCCCAGCTGTTTAGAGCAAGCATCATGCTAACTGTATGGACTCATGCTGTAGCTTACTAAAGCACTAAAACATGTGTGAACTGTTTTCAAAGTTGTCTATAATTGTTCAAACACAGCAATCAAAAAACCTTCATCATAGAAATTTTACTTTTGAGGGCAAAAAAAGGTTTTTTGAGCTTAAATGTGCTTACCTCTCAAGCTATGTGTCTCCCTTCTTTGCATGATGAGTGAAATGGATGCCCCTTCAAAAATATGTGGTCACATGTTCTTCTATGGTTTTCTAGAAAACAGGGGTGGCACTACTTGCCCCTTGGCACAAATTACCCCACTCTCCCCTACTGGTCTGTGGTGATGTGATAGGAGTACTGGTCTGTGGTGATGTGATAAGAGTACTGGTCTATAGTGATGGCAATAGTAGTAGTGGCCTATGGTCATGTGATAGTAGATACTCAAATTTTAACTGTACATAGTCTAACTTCATCATAACTTATCGTTACTTGTATTTAAAATGTTAATTTACTGTAACAACTACAATGCTACTCTCAATAAACATGAGGCATCTATACCCTGAATATGACATTGTCCACTCTAGAATACTGTTAATGTTAAGCTTAATAGCTTAGCTAACATAGATAGCTAACTGTGGTTAGCAAACTGTTGCTAGCTAATGTTAGCTAGATGTAATGCACCAAATACCTAAAAATATGACTTAAATGACTTATGATAAATAAGTATACAAAGACACAACTACAGATATGATGGTAATATGTAATAATACATACCCAACACAGAAAGATCACCTGAAACAGAAAGATTACCTCAGTTTTCTTGAGCTCTAGTATTGTTTACCTCAGATCTCCATGGCGACCATTGAGCACTGTTAACCACTTTATCCAACAATAACAGATGTGCGGTGGCCCCTAAATCATCATGTACTGGGAAAATATTTTGCATGTGTTGTTTCTACATATATTGGATATATATATATGTTCACGAATATGCTGAAAAGGTCACATTGTTTTGTAACTTGTCAGGTTTTCTGTCAATCACTCTAATCGCACGTTACGTCACCCAATGTAACGTAACTTACGTGGCTGCTGATTGATCTAAATTAGGAGTGACCCACGTGCCCCCATAGCCTATGGCGGGTGGTCTTACCTATCAGAATGTCTGTAGTTAGTTCTGGGGCGTGTCCCTCTATGACTGTCAATCATAGATTGAGTGGAAAAGTTAAGTGGAAAATGTCAGGGAGAAGGTTTGAGCGTGGTGCCCAGAAGAGGAAAAAACTGATCAAGAAGGAGTTTCGCGAGAAAGAAATACTAAAGAGCATAAAAAGCTCACTGGATTTTTTAAACCAGCTTCTGCTGAACATGGACCCAGCACCGGAGGAAGGCCGCTGTCCCACACACCGCAGGGGGCGGAGTGTGGGACAGCGACCCACTGTATTTATAGCTTGTGCAGGTTTTAAATTGTTGTGGCTGTGCATTGTTTTTGAAATGCATATTTGCTTAGATGTTTGTCTAGATTATACTGCAAACCTTCTATTAATGTTGCTCAGTTTAATCTTTTTGGTACCTGGCATTAGGCCATGGTGCTGAATGTGTTTGTGTGTCTTTGTGGGTGCATGTGATTGTTCACAGGGCCCACTGAGGCCAGAGAAGAGGCTCCTACTTTGATCTGTTGCTGTTCTTATGCTTATGCTGTTGTTATTAAGTTAATACGTTATTATCAATGTTTGTGCAGACAGGTGATGGATGGTGATATTTTTCATAATATTGTTTAAAATCATCCTTTCACACATTTTGGTTTTATTATCACCATAAGTTGCTGTGTGTGGTTGTTAAATAAAGTGTCTTGTGTTTATTCTCAAGTGGGCTCACTGATATGTTAATAACAATATTATTGTGTTTTCTGACTCAAAGAGGGAAAACTCACTGTTGTATGTCTCGAAAGAAACTGATGCATTTTGTGGTGTAGATTACCTAGATATCACACTTTTTTTAAAATGAGACTCTATAAATCGAGGGGATGGGGGGCCTACAGATCTCTCAGCCCCGGGGCCTAACATTAGCTTAAGGTGGCCCTGTGTGTATCTGCATATTAAGACCGTTTAATCCAGAGAAAAGCAGACGTGTTTACGCTGCCGCTCAACGGGCTGCCGTGCGCGCTCCCGCGGCCAGAAATCAGATTCTGGCAGGCAATCACTTTCTGGCACGACACCTGTCGGCCTAACGACGCAGGAACCAGAAGAACATGAGCCAAGGAAGTAGGCCTACATAGGGAGATGGCGTGTCCAGCAGAATTATCTTGTAAAGTCGTTCTTCTTTTTGCAGTGTGAAACTAAAACCAAGCGGACCAAATGTAGACAATGTTAGAGAAGAGTGGAGCACCCTCACTATTCTGTCCTCACGGAGGCAAAAACTCCAACAAAACGAGTCCTAAAGAAGGTGCAGCTTTACTGAAGCATACAATACAAACAAATATATAAATGTTCTGCATAAACTGCTTACTATAAACAAACACAATGACAATGTACACATTTACAGCTACAAAACGCTAATTTGCTTATCGTGATAACGAAACAGTTACTTTTTAACTGTCCAGGAATTCTTAAAAAAAAAGACACAAAATGACCACAAAATGACCGAAAAAGACACAAAATGACCAAAAAGACACAAAATGACCAAAAAATGATCAGAGAAAGACACAAAATGACCAAAAAACACAAAAAATGACAAAAAAAAAGACACAAATCGACTTAGAAACGTGTCCTAAAGAAGGTGCGGCTTTACTGATGTTTCTTCTAAACTGAAGCATACAATACAAACAAATATATAAATGTTCTGCATAAACTGCTTACTATAAACAAACACAATGACAATGTACACATGTACAGCTACAAAACGCTCATTTGCTTATCGTGATAACGAAACCGTTACTTTTTAACTGTCCAGGAATTCTTAAAAGTTTTGAAAGTTTACCATTTGACCAGTACCATACATTTATCAGAAAAGGAACAAATATTTGCATATGTACTTACGGACAGATCAACTCCAAGGCTTAAAACGTAAAGAAAACTCTGGTTGCATGCAAACTCCAGACTGCTCTTAGTTCAACAGACAAACACATGGATTAAAAGTGAAACTTAAGAAACTCAACACTAACAAAACCGTCCACTAGGTGGTAGTAACTGGATGGATCACTGACCAGGGCTCACACACTCAGCTTTCCACTGGTACCCAGTTTATATACATCAAAGCCTGTTTAGGGACCTCAGGATGCACAAATATTCACATACAGTAGGAGGAAATAGCACATTTGTACTACATGAGAAAAACTTTGGTTTTTGCCTTAACCCTATAATGCCAAGTGTATCATATTTCATACACAAGTTTTTGAGACCTCTACATCATCAGTGAGAAAATGACCTAAAGTTTGGTCTTCTTTTGCATGAATTCCTGCATTAATACACCGCTGACTTCAGAAAACACAGTGGACCAACACCAGCAGAGGACATGGCCCCAAATCACTACTGACTGAGGACTCCAATATTAAACTTTTTCACAATATTCTAATTTTCTGAGACACTGAGTTTTGTGTATCTGCTATAACACTGGAATCAAACGATGGTTTCAGGCCCATTTACTTTCATGTAATTGGGATATATATATTTTTGGTCATTTTGTGTCTTTTTTTGGTCATTTTGTGTCTTTTTTAGTCATTTAGTCTCTTTTTTTGGTCATTTTGTGTCTTTTTATAGTCATTTTGTCTTTTTTGGTCATTTTGTGTCTTTTTTTGGTCATTTTGTGTCTTTTTATAGTCATTTTGTCTTTTTTGGTCATTTTGTGTCTTTTTATAGTCATTTTGTCTTTTTTGGTCATTTTGTGTCTTTTTTTGGTCATTTTGTGTCTTTTTATAGTCATTTTGTCTTTTTTGGTCATTTTGTGTCTTAAGTTAGTTATTTTGTGTCTTTTTTGGTCATCTTGTGCCTTTTTTTAGTCATTTTGTGTCTTTGTAAGTCATTTTGTGTCTTTTTTGGTCATTTTGTGTCTTTTGTTGTGTCTTTTTTTAGTCATTTTGTCCTCTTTTTTAGTCCTTTACTCAAACATAAAATGTGAGTTTGACCTTTTTTTACTTTCAAAACACTATCATGCTCCATAAAGAATTTGAAATGTTGCAAATGTGGCCGCATATAAGAAAGGTTCAATAAAAACACAGTTTAAAAAAAATAAAAAAATTCTGGCAATTATTTCATGGTTCAGGCTTTATAGGGTTAAACTGCATGTTATCAGTATAAAGGCATGTATGTAAAGAAGAGACCTGTTGGAACCCAGAGAGCTAATTTTCAGTGAGATTGCATGAGGTCAGAGGTCACATGACCACTTGGAAATCACCATGAAACATAAAAAAATAGCCGAACTTTGCAGCGTTATTTCGACAACTTCCCGACCCGATATCTATAGATTCCTTAGATCTTCTATTTTCATATGAATGGTGAGAGTTAAACATAGTTGCATGCATTTAATTGTTCAAACATAAAGCAAAGCAAGGTAAAATATTACATCTGCAATTTATTTTGACACTTTTGAGTGTCAGTATCATTAGAGACTGGAACTATAACTTTGTCTGGTTTTCCTCCAGAGAACAACCTGTTGATGTGTCTAGTCATTTTTCTTTAAGGGACATGAGTCCAACCCACATTCAGCAGTTTAATACATTGTTGCAACTAAGAATTATTTATTATCAATTCATCTGATCATCAGATTTTCTTTAACTAACACATTGACCCTCTGGAGTCTATGATCGTGCCGTCCTGATCAGATCACGTGAAGTTTAACAAAAAAACATTTAACATTGACATTCCCAGGTCATGTAAAACCAAAGATAAGATAATAAGATAAGATAAGAATGATAATATGTAATCTGACACATAGTTTGTTTTTGAAGAGTTGCAGCTAACAAGAAAAAAAAACACCTATAAATATACATGTTTTTCTGGGACTTTATTGTATAATTTTATTATATTTCAATTTGTACGTTTTTATATGTTCATATATGCATCATATGTTTACATTTTCCAATGTTACATTTTCCATGTTCCAAAACAGTTAATTGAGCATATTTGTGGATTGATAAAGTAGGTTAAATTGAAAAAACAATTGTCCGATCATATGGGAGGAGAAAAGATGGATTCCAAATATGGGTATAGTAAACATTTTTCATGTGGTACATGAAGGGCAAAATCAAAAGTATTCAAAAACGACCAAAATAGGCAAAAGACCCCAGAGGGTTAATGATGTAAAATCACAGGAAATAATGAATGATGTTCATTGTGATTTCCAAAGCCCCGTGGATCTTCCCACAGTGTTTTTTTTACTGTGTTCCAGCTGGATGGTCACAGTTTGGAGCGGGGCAGGTGTGAGTCCACAGCCTCCACCTGTCCCGGGTCCTGGGAGGTGATAAAGGTGTGGTCCTGGTTCAGGTAGCTGGTGATGAACTCTGGGAAATCTCTCCTCAGGACAACCTCCAGGAACATGTCTGCTGCTGAGGGTAAACTGGAGAAGACAGACAGAGAAAAATACAAAGTGTTCTATTGTTATAGTGTTAACATATTCATGGTGATAGATAGATAGATAGATAGATAGATAGATAGATAGATAGATGATAGATGGATGGATGGATGGATGGATGGATGGATAGATAGATAGATAGATAGATAGATAGATAGATAGATAGATAGATAGATAGATAGATAGATAGATAGATAGATGATAGATAGATGGATGGATGGATGGATGGATGGATGGATGGATGGATGGCTGGATGGATGGATGGATGGATGGATGGATGGATGGATGGATGGATGGATGGATGGATGGATGGATGGATGGATAGATAGATAGATAGATAGATAGATAGATAGATAGATAGATAGATAGATAGATAGATAGATGATAGATGGATGGCTGGATGGATAGATAGATAGATAGATAGATAGATAGATAGATAGATAGATAGATAGATAGATAGATAGATAGATGATAGATAGATAGATAGATAGATAGATAGATAGATAGATAGATAGATAGATAGATGATAGATAGATAGAGAGAGAGAGAGAGAGAGAGAGAGAGAGAGAGAGAGAGAGATAGATAGATAGATAGATAGATAGATAGATAGATAGATAGATGATAGAGAGAGAGAGAGAGAGAGAGAGAGAGAGAGATAGATAGATAGATAGATAGATAGATAGATAGATAGATAGATGATAGAGAGAGAGAGAGAGAGAGAGAGAGAGAGAGAGAGAGAGAGAGAGAGAGAGAGAGAGAGAGAGAGAGAGAGAGAGAGAGAGAGAGATAGATAGATAGATAGATAGATAGATAGATAGATAGATAGATAGATAGATAGATAGATAGATAGAGAGATAGATAGATAGATAGATAGATAGATAGATAGATAGATAGATAGATGGAGAGATAGATAGATAGATAGATAGATAGATAGATAGATAGATAGATAGATAGATAGACTTTATTTATCCCAAGCTGGTAAATTACAGTGTAGCAGCAGCATTACACACATAGACAATGACAATTAAATAAAAAGAACAACCTAGGCATACTTCAAGCAATAAAATATAAAAATACAATAAAAAATAAAGTGTCTAAAGAAGGAGTATGTATTAAGGAGTAGAATAGAATTCCAGTGCAGAATAAATATGAATATACAGTATAAAAATGTTGGTGCTATGAAACAAATAAGGTGCAATGAACAGTGTGCATAAAGAACACATAAAGTGCATAGACATAGACAGTATGTAATGACAACATTTGTTTTTTGTTGGTATCTTATAATTTTAAAAGTAATGAAGGTGATCTGAAGGTGTGTGTTTACCTGACGGAGGGGCAGAGAACCTTCAGCTCCATCATGATCTCCTTGGTGAGATCAGACACCAGCCGTCTGCTCACCAACCTGCTGTCATCCTCCAGACCAGTCTGGTGACGGATCCACTGCCACACCTCACACACACACACACACACACACACACACACACACACACACACACACACACACCAAGCTTATTATAGTTAACGAAAACTAGAATTGAAAAAACATTTTCGTTGACTGAAATAAAAATAAAAACTAGAGTTTTTAAAAAAAACCATAACTAACTGAAACTGTATTTTGTGGTTACAAAACTAACTAAAACTAATTAAAATTACAGTGAAAATGTCCTTCGTTTTCGTCTTTATCAACTTTTTTTCATACATAATCCAGTGTTATTATTTCTCCACCGCTGAGTGTGTGTATTCCTGCTTTTTGGGCTTCCAGGTGAAGCGCCAGTGAAATTACCGTAATGACACCATGTTGGCTGTAAAGAAAAACTTCTCAGCTTTCAGAAAACGTAGGAGATTTTCCGATAGCGTAATCCGTTCAGTTATTATGGTAATCTGAAGTGTGCTTGAGCAAACATGTCGCCGGCGCAACACTCGGTAAAATTTGGATGTTGGATAAACGGAAGGAAAAAAAAGGAAAAATTTATTATGACCTCTTTGAATCTGGCACCAGATAGCCCATTCCAAATACACTAAAACTAATAAAAACTAAACTAAAACTAAGCATTTTCCAAAAAATAAAAACTAAACTAAAACTAGCAAACGCACTCTAAAAACTAACTAAAACTAACTGAATTTGAAAATTCACAACAAAATCAAAACTAAAACTAATGAAAAATCCAAAACTATTACAACCTTGGTACACACACACACACACACACACACACACACTTCCTTTAGTCATCACTACGTTAAACCTGCAGGTGGCACTACAGCAACATGATACATGAACTTGATGATATCTCAGTGGTCAGATTTACTGTTCACCATGTTACTCGACAAAAATAACCATATTATGGGATGTCCAATAATTGTGGAAAAAAGTCATACTATAGTGTGTCGGTCCAATTTTAAAATGCTAAAAATTACTTCATTATAGATTGATGATACATAATAATTGTGTAGTTTGTCCATAAATAACAGAAAAACACCATATTATGGGATGTCCAATAATTGGGAAAAAAAGTCATGCTATAGCATGTTGATTTTTGTCAAAAATGGTCAAATTTTAAAATGCCTCAAAATGCGGAAAATGACTTTAAGATTGTCTGTTGATACATATTAGAGCATAATATGGAGAGAAATGACCAAAAAAATCACCAAATTATGGGATGTCCAATTATTAAGAAAGTCATACTATAGTATGTTGATATTTGTCAAAAATGGTCACATTTTAAAATGCCTCAAAATGCAGAAAATTGCTTTATTATTGTCTGTTGATTCACATTAGAGCATAGTTTGTCCATAAAAGACAGAAACACACCACTTCACACCATATGTACACTGATTCATATCTGGATTCAGAGACAGATTAAAATATTTTCTAGTAATAAAAACATCTATGGATAGGATTTATCTGTAGTTTTTTTTAACTTGTAGTTTAACTAAGCAGCCAGTTCTGCCCCAAAGGGAAACTGCTGAAGTTGGATCCTGTGATCTAAACCCACCTGTGATCTGGAGATCTCTGCTGTGGCTGAATCTTCCACCTGGCCTCTGTAGAAAAAGTGGCCTTTGCCTAGAAAACAGAACACGCCGTTAAAAGTCTACATAACAAGACTCACTGCAGCTAAATATGAGAATAACTAGAATATCTGCACATATTTACCTGACAGCCAAGCATTAATGAAGAGGACACCAACTGCTATGTTATACATCAAACCAGAAAGAGTGACTCCTCCCTGAGGAAACACAAAATATATCAAAATATACTTGAGACTAATACAGCATATCCAGTTATTTTAACCCTCTGGAGTCCACGAAAGCGTCGGAGCACAAATTCTTCATGACATCAAAAAAAGACACAAAAATGACAAAAAAAGACACAAAATGACAAAAAAAGACTAGAAAAAAAGAGACGAAATGACCAAAAAAAAGGCACAACAGACACAAAATGACAAAAATAAAAAAAAATTTAAACACAAAATAAATTAAAAAAAAAAGACACAACAATAGACACAAAATGACAAAAAAAGACATGAAAAGGATTCAAAAATGAAAAAATTAATTGAAAAATAGTCCAAGACTCCAGAGAGTTAAACAAAGCTATCAAAGTCAGTTAATTTATCACCAAAAGTAGAGAATAGTATAAATCTGGTGGTGAAACCAACCTAACTAAGACATGTAATGATAGTTTTTAAATTCATATTTCACTCATTTATATCTTGTGCAAAGGGGTTTGTCATTCTGGTTACAAGCTTTGCGAGGTTTCATCTGCTGTTTTATTTCTGGTAGAAGCGATGACTGACTGAAGGCATGGACAGCAGGTCCTCAGGAGTCACTGTGACATCATGTCGAAGCTGGTCAAGTTGGTTTTCACCTTCAGTGTGGAGTTTGAAAAGCTGAAAGATGTGAAGAATAATCACAAGTAGAAAACGTGAGTCATTATTACCCAGTTTTTGTAGAAAACTTTGTATATCTTATAATGTGGGATTTCTTACTTTTTGCATTGGCTCAATCAGACTGAGATCATAAACCATGAAGCCGTCCACGCCGGCCTGGATCTCCAACAGCTTCAGTCTGATAGGTGGAAGGAAACAGAATTCAGAGTGGCCGACATATTTAACCCAATACATTTAAAAGATCAGATTGGATCAGGAATTTCACTTATGACACTTGGACGCAATGGATGCTTATCAGAAGACTAGACAATGCCAGTATTGATGGATGAGGTAGAGTGTTTCACACTGATGTGTTTGGTAATATTGGTTGCTTTACAAGTTGAGTCACACAAGTCAACCAAGCCCAAGATACATGAAATAAAGGGTTTGTCAGGCATTTTCCATATGGCTTACAATGACAAGACCACTCAGCCACACCACCTGAAATTGGTCAAGTGGTCAAGGAGCAAATGGAGAAGGTTAGGTTTACTGGAAAAAGTGGAAGTGGAGAGCTTTACATTGGAAACCAAGTGAAAACGTGCTTACAAAGCAATGATAGAGGATAGTTTCGATCCATCGACCTCTGGGTTATGGGCCCAGCACGCTTCCGCTTCCTGAAAATCTATGTTTTACAATTAGTGGGACTCTGAGATCCAAAGTTTGAGCAGCTGACAGGTTTCAAAGTTAAGATAGTGTCCTCCTGATCTTCCAAATCCTGAAGGTAGGCCAAGAAAAGTGTCCAGATACACACAGGAGTTTAAATCAATTGCCTGGGATGTAACAGTTGTCAGAATAGTGATGTAGTGGCACTGTGTAGCTTTACACTCAGAAACAAGTGAAAATGTGTACATAGTCCTGTGGAAATGTCAGTATGAAAGGAAAGTCTGAGGACAGCAGGAAGCTTGGTCGGTCCACCATTTCAGCTGCTTGCAGGTTGTAAAGTTTAGTTAGATTCTTACGACTAATTCCCTTCAGGAATCTCACAGGTAATCCCAGAAAAATGAAAACAAAGAGTTGTCCCAGATTGGTACAGTAACACCATTAGCATCAGCTTCTTAGGACCAGTGGTGTCCAATGTCCAGTTTCCTTCCCATTCTCCAGTGACTATCCTGCCTTGATACCCTAGCCTGGCTAACACCAGACTATTCTCAAATGAGATCTAGTCTGGCAACAAGCAATGGATTTCTCCGTAGAGGAGGTGTGGTTTATGATCCTCCAGAGCCGTTTATTGGACGCGTAGAATGTCTATCAAAGCGTCTGTAGGTAGCTCTTAGCCAATCAGATCAGTTATACCAACGTAGTTATACGTTGTACGTTATACGACGTAGTAGAGCAACAGAGATGGATGTTTGTTGTGTGTGTGTCTGTGAGAGAGTGTTGCTGCTGCTTTGCTTCTCCAGTTCTCGCTTTCTGCAAGATTATTTATTTTCACGCTTTATTCCCCCTCATGTCATTCAGCCTCACACATCCACTGATTTTATGGGCAATAAACAAGCTGCTGCGGGCCTCTGGGGGCTCCGCTGTCCGCGGTAGCGGGGCTATTAGCCGTTAGCGGCTATTAGCTATTAGCCGCTAACGGCGCTAATAGCCACTAGCGACGCTAATAGCCCCGCTACCATAACGCCGGTGATCTCAGCGGAGCCGCCGAGAGACCTTTCGCCTTTCAACTTTCGCTCTAAACTATTTAAAACACCATCTGCAGCTAAAGAGAGTTTCGCGTCTGCAGCAGCCATGTTGGATCCGTAAGAAAACTACAAGCTTCCAAGTGCCGAGTAGTACGCGTCATCGTCTTGCCGTCCCTCCCCGCTCTGTGATTGGATCCCTAAAACAGGGCTAAGAAACGGCCCTAGTTTCCAGACTCCGCCGCAGTTCGAAATTAAATTCGAGCGTGCAAGGCAGTCTGGGTATACCAGGCTATTGATACCCGGTGGTGCTCCTACCTGGTGACAGTAGCCAACACTCTCCTGTACGAGTCACTCTGCGGGTCCTGAGGCAGCAGCAGGGCGGCCATGCCTCCGGTGGCCAGCGCTCCCCTCCGGTGACACGTCTGGACCAACAGGTCCATGTAGCTGCGCAGGAAA
Source organism: Centropristis striata (assembly GCF_030273125.1). Classification (NCBI taxonomy): domain Eukaryota; kingdom Metazoa; phylum Chordata; class Actinopteri; order Perciformes; family Serranidae; genus Centropristis; species Centropristis striata. Next base: position 1,730,992 of record NC_081528.1, on the reverse strand, counting down.
CGCTTCTCCATGTTGACGTATTTACTGCGGTCAGGCAGCAGGAAGGCCTGGCGGTGACCTGGAGGACAAACACAACACCTCTTCACCTCAATGAGACAACTATGGCCTCTTTCTGATAGTACATCTACACTGCAAAAAAAGAAAAGTTGGGTGAACTCAAAATTTCAAGGCAACAAACTTCGATAAAATTTTAAGTTGGACAATTAAACTAAATACTTTAAGTTTTGTTTTTGAGTTTGCTCAACTCGGAATTTCTCTGGCACGATTGTAACGCCGCTATGAAATGTCAGCTAATGTTGCGACCACAATTTTGAGTTAGCATTGATACGCTAATGGCTACTCTTGTAGCTGTAACAAGCAGCGCCGCTAGCATCAGTTAGCCGCTAGCATCAGTTAGCTGCTAGCATCAGTTCGCCGCTAGCATCAGTTAGCCGCTAGCATCAGTTAGCCGCTATCATCAGTTCGCCGCTAGCATCAGTTAGTCGCTAGCATCAGTTAGCTGCTAGCATCAGTTAGCCGCTAGCATCAGTTAGCCGCTAGCATCAGTTAGCCGCTAGTGTCCAAATTTCACAACAAAGAAATAAGAGTTAGCAGAACTATTGTCCCTTGTTGTGAACCCCAACTTAAAGATATAAGTAACAACAACTCACCAACTTGTTTTTGAGCAGACAACTGGCTTCCTTTGTTGTGCTAACTTACATTATTGCCCTAAATGTCAGTAATTATATTTCCAAGTTTTACCAACTTAAATCACTGTTTTAGGCCAAAAAATACAAGTTGGCTTTTTTGCAGTGTGGCTCGAGACCTTCATAGAAGTTGCCTGGCTCCAAAAGATAGATTGTATATGCAATGCTTTAAATTTAAATGAAGCCAAAATATTCCGGATAAAGGCGCTGCCATCTTGTGCTGGTGCAGCCTTTTGAAGCCAGAGTCTGTTCAGTAATAATCGGCTGGTAGAACCCTGATATTGAGATACCAGATCTGTGCTCGTTTCTACGCTGGTTTGATAAATAAGAGCCAGTGTAACAAGTTGAGTAAAAGGTGCTGAGAACCAGAAGGTGTGACTCACCAAACTTATTGACGAAGGAGGCGGAGTAATCCCAGATGCCACAGTTGAGTCCTGCTGAATGTTCTCTCAGCTCGTAGAGGATCTCCTCCATCTCAAACGCTGCTAGAACATTTTCTATCAGCACCGTCGCCTTGATGCTGCCCACAGGAAGACCCAACTACACACACACACACACACACACACTGAGATATAACTACATATGAGGGGTCATTTTAAATAGATTATTTCTATACTTCTTCAGTGATTGGGGAGACAAAGTTTAGGTGTCAGGGACAAAAAGCCTCATCTGAGATTTTTGGATTTGGGTATAAAGTTTTTCACAAGAATAAAGTGGTTTGGTTTTCACAACTGCTCAGTTATTCACAAGAGAAAAATAAAGACCTTCTGTTATTGTGTCATGCCATAATTTTTTATGTCAGACAGGAAAGTAAAACCTATAACTTTAGATCAGGGGTCTCAAACTCAAATTACCTGGGGGCCACTGGAGGCAGTATCAAAATGAGCAAAAAAAGACACAAAATGACAGAAAAAAACTAAATTACTTGAAAAAGATACAAAATGACAAAAAAAATACACAGAATTACCAAAAAAGACACAAAATTGTTAAAAAAAAGACACACATTTATTAAAAAAGACAAAACCTTTCAAAAAATGACACAAAATGACAGAAAAAAACTAAATTACTCAAAAAAATACAAAATTATTTTAAAAAGACTGAGTGTCTTTTTAAAATAATTTTGTGTCTTTTTTTGAGTAATTTAATTATTAAAAAAGACACAATTATTTAAAAAAGACACAGAATTACCAAAAAAAGACACAAAATTATTTAAAAAAAGACACTGAACCATCCATTGAACCACCATTGGCCAACAACTGAACGTTCTGATGACCACATGATCCAGTTCTCTATAAACTGATCCTCACACTACTGTACCTGCTGGCAGCCAGGACCATCAGTCAGATCTGCTCATTTCAAACTAAATCTGTTGAAAACTGATACTTAATAAAAAAGAGGACCAAACTCTGAGTGATGTGTATAAACGGTGCAGACCTTCTGCTGAGTCCAGATAAAGATCTTGTTCCACAGTCTGGCCTCCATGAAGCTCTCCACCTGAAAACATTAGAAACAATAGAGCTTCACACGGACTGGATTAATAGAGACAAATCATCTGTGTGTGTGTGTGTGTGTGTGTGTGTGTGTGTGTGTTACCTTAGAGAGGTAGAAGAAGGGTCCACTCTTGTTTTCATAAAGTTTCCGTCCACAGTGGAACATGAGGAGTCCGAAGTCCACCAGAGGACCAGGAGCCTCTCTGCCCTCCACCTGGAGACACAACAATCAGAAAATCTCAGTTTTCTAACACTATGCTGTGCTTTGGATACTGCCACACTTTAGCTTTAAATCTCAGAACACATTATCCCTCTACATCTTTGTTCTATTTTCAAATCAAACCATTGCAGATTTATGGCCTTTCAACCACTCCAACTGCTGATTTTGATCCAAATCTGCACCGTCTATAAAAACTGTGTGACGTTAAGTACAGATGTTGTGACTCTACCATGATGTTGTGCTCCACCATGTTCCAGGCTCGAGGACGAAGCATCAGAACTGGAGCCTGAGAGATATCTGGAACATCTATTAACAGATAAGATAAGTTAAAATAAGATAAAACTTTATTTATCCTGCAGTGGGTTAGAAATGTAGTCGTCACAGCAGCTCAAGATACAGACACATAGATGTAGAAGACAGAATAAAGAATATAAAAAATAAGATACTTTCTGTACTAGGATTGTCAAAAGTATCGATACTCAAAAAAGTATCTATACTAAAACGTTGTATCCAGATACGACACTCATTTTCAAAAGTATCGATACCCCCCTCATGTTTATGTTGTTTATTGTATTTATTTATTTTCTGCACTACCTCAGACCTGAAGCTTGTTATCATAGTTGCAGTTTCTTTTTGCACGAGTGCATTTTATTATAAATATTTAACCTGTGGTTCTGTTCATTTTTACATGTTGCATTTTTCTTGTTAATAAAAATATTTCTGTTAAATTTTGGGGTCTTTGTTTTTATCCTTGTGGTATCGAAAATGGTACATACATTTTTGCTATTTGGCTTTGATTATTATTGTTATATTTTTTTGGGTTGTTTTCCTGAAAGTACTTTGCATATTACAGATATTGCACATTGGAGAACAAATATATTTTAGCATGTGAAATAGGTTAAATAAGTTTTTGCATGTAGTAGTACACTAAAAAAATTCAGTGCTTTTACTTTAAAACATCATTTTTAATGTGGTGCATTAATTAGTGATTGTTTGTTATTATGTGTCCTCAGTTTTGTCTGTAAATTGAATCATTCGTTCCAAGTAATATTCACTAAACCAGAAACAGCCTGAGTAAAGATTACAAACACTTTCTGTGTGGAAAAACTTGCAGAGCTTTTTTTAAGTAAAAGTCACTCCGATTTTTTCAGTGTATGAACATCAATGAAGAAACTTCAGTGGCACATATATCTGACTGTCATCGGCGTAACAATGAAAAGGGATGCCGTGCTTTCTCAAAATGGAGCGCAGAGGCAGTAAATATAAAAAAAAAAAAAAAAGCAGGGGCCCTAAACTCGACCCCTGTGGAACCCCATACAGCAGCGGAGCAGGGCTGGATTTCTTCTTTATGATTCGTATGATGTAGGAAATTACTTTAGAAATGCTCTTTAATGCCAGCAATGATTCATGAAGCTTTATTTGGACATCACTAGTTTCAGTATAAAGTAAAAAAAAACACTTACTGGGGAACTGGTTGTGAACCGCCTTCAAAACATTATGAATGCCTTTGATCTGATTATAAAATGTCGGGCAGTTTCCATCATCAAAGTCAACCTGAAACCAAACAGAGAATATCTCATTTTATTATACAGCATGTGAACTTAACTCTGTATGTTCAGTATCTTAATGCATTTAATCCAACCACAAAGTTTAAACCTGAAAGTGAAACCTAAAACACTTTAACTTTTTGGAATTTCCACATTAACAATTATAATAAGGCCTTTTATGACCAAACAGTAGAGAATACAATGTAGTTTTATGAGGACATACTTTATTAAACTAAATACATTTCACTTTTATATGAATGAACAATACAACCAAAATGAGGCACAATTCATTGTTTTGTGTTAAAATAATATTTTCTATATTTTTAAACATATTTTTGATTCACAAATTCATTACTGTAATGATAAAAATGTCATGGTTTCCCCCACACTTATATATAATAAATATTTAATAAACTTTATAAAAATAAATATACATTTGATTGAAATGTATACTTTAACAGAATATAATCAAACATAATGGTTTTTGTCAATGTATAAAGGACAAAATCTGAATGAAGACTGAAGAAAAATGGTTAAATGTTACGGTAAGGATAGAATTGTTTGCATTAAAAATGTGCATATTTTAATTAAATACATGTTGGTGAAACCAGCGACCCTCGAGCATATTTAAGTGCTTGCCAAGGAAAAAAAACAAAACCTTTCGTTGTTTGTTGTTTTTATTTTTAGAATGTGTTACAGTGATGAATTTAGCTCACAGTGTTAGAAAGTACCTTAAAATTATTTTTAAAAAATTATAAATTCATATTAAACAGTGACTTTAGATTGTTTATGTTATAAAGGGTCAAAGAAAATATGTATTCAATGCTCTTGGATTATTGCTATGAGCTGCACCATGTTGATGAGGATCACCTGTAAGCCCTGTGCTGGGGACCGGAGAGCCTTAATGAAGCGCTGGGTGTCACAGGGAGCCAGGTCCCCGATATCCACATGTCTCCTCTGGAGCCTCGGGGGGACGGGGAGGACCCTCCAGTCCGGGTCCCTCCTGATGTTTATGGTGCTCTCCAGAAAGCCCGGCAGGTCACCTGACAGGTCCAACTGGGCCTTCCTGGACACTCGTAACCCTAAGACCTGGTAGAGGACAGTAGTAAACCTAAGACCTGGTAGAGGACAGTAGTAAACCTAAGACCTGGTAGAGGACAGTAGTAAACCTATAGACCTGGTAGAGAACAGTAGTAAACCTAAGACCTGGTAGAGGACAGTAGTAAACCTAAGACCTGGTAGAGGACAGTAGTGAACCTAAGACCTGATAGAGGACAGTAGTAAACCTATAGACCTGGTAGAGGACAGTAGTAAACCTAAGACCTGGTAGAGGACAGTAGTAAACCTAAGACCTGGTAGAGGACAGTAGTAAACCTAAGACCTGGTAGAGGACAGTAGTAAACCTTAGACCTGGTAGAGGACAGTAGTAAACCAAAGACCTGGTAGAGGACAGTAGTAAACCTAAGACCTGGTAGAGGACAGTAGTAAACCTAAGACCTGGTAGAGGACAGTAGTAAACCTAAGACCTGGTAGAGGACAGTAGTAAACCTAAGACCTGGTAGAGGACAGTAGTAACCCTAAGACCTGGTAGAGGACAGTAGTAACCCTAAGACCTGGTAGAGGACAGTAGTAAACCTAAGACCTGGTAGAGGACAGTAGTAACCCTAAGACCTGGTAGAGGACAGTAGTAAACCTAAGACCTGGTAGAGGACAGTAGTAAACCTAAGACCTGGTAGAGGACAGTAGTAAACCTAAGACCTGGTAGAGGACAGTAGTAACCCTAAGACCTGGTAGAGGACAGTAGTAAACCTAAGACCTGGTAGAGGACAGTAGTAAACCTAAGACCTGGTAGAGGACAGTAGTAAACCTAAGACCTGGTAGAGGACCGTAGTAAACCTAAGACCTGGTAGAGGACAGTAGTAAACCTAAGACCTGGTAGAGGACAGTAGTAAACCTAAGACCTGGTAGAGGACAGTAGTAAACCTAAGACCTGGTAGAGGACCGTAGTAAACCTAAGACCTGGTAGAGGACAGTAGTAAACCTAAGACCTGGTAGAGGACAGTAGTAAACCTAAGACCTGGTAGAGGACAGTAGTAACCCTAAGACCTGGTAGAGGACAGTAGTAAACCTAAGACCTGGTAGAGGACAGTAGTAAACCTAAGACCTGGTAGAGGACAGTAGTAAACCTAAGACCTGGTAGAGGACAGTAGTAAACCTAAGACCTGGTAGAGGACAGTAGTAAACCTAAGACCTGGGTAGAGGACAGTAGTAAACCTAAGACCTGGTAGAGGACAGTAGTAAACCTAAGACCTGGGTAGAGGACAGTAGTAAACCTAAGACCTGGTAGAGGACAGTAGTAAACCTAAGACCTGGTAGAGGACAGTAGTGAACCTAAGACCTGGTAGAGGACAGTAGTAAACCTAAGACCTGGTAGAGGACAGTAGTAAACCTAAGACCTGGTAGAGGACAGTAGTAAACCTAAGACCTGGTAGAGGACAGTAGTAACCCTAAGACCTGGTAGAGGACAGTAGTAAACCTAAGACCTGGTAGAGGACAGTAGTAAACCTAAGACCTGGTAGAGGACAGTAGTAAACCTATAGACCTGGTAGAGGACAGTAGTAAACCTAAGACCTGGTAGAGGACAGTAGTAAACCTAAGACCTGGTAGAGGATAGTAGTAAACCTAAGACCTGATAGAGGACAGTAGTAAACCTAAGACCTGGTAGAGGACAGTAGTAAACCTAAGACCTGATAGAGGACAGTAGTAAACCTAAGACCTGGTAGAGGACAGTAGTAAACCTAAGACCTGATTAGAGGACAGTAGATGTCTCCTCCTGGGTCATTAACTCTGTGGAGTCTTATAGGGCTGTTCTGTCCATTTTTAATCCTTTTTGTGTCTTTTTGTGTCTTTTTTGGTCATTTTGTGTCTTTTTTTTATTTTCTGTCTTTTTTGGTCATTTTGTCTTTATTTAGTCTTTTTGTGTCTCTTTTTTAGTCATTTTGTGTCTTTTTTTAGTCATTTTGTGTCTTTTTTGGTCATTTTGTGTCTGTTTTTAGTCATTTTGTGTCTTTTTTAGTCATTTTGTGTCTTTTTTTGTCATTTTGTGTCTTTTTTGGTCATTTTGTGTCTTCTTTTAGCTATTTTGTGTCATTTTAGTGTCTTTTTTTTGTCATTCTGCCTTATAATTTTGTGTCTTTTTGGTCATTTTCTATCTTTTTTGGTCATTTGCTGTCTTTTTTTGTCATTTTGTGTCTTTTTGTGTCTTTTTTTGGTAATTTTGTCTTTTTTTAGTCTTTTTGCATCTTTCTGTGTCTTTTTTAGTCATTTTGTGTCTTTTTTAGTCCTTTAGTCCAACATAAAATGTGATTTTGAATATTTTTTTTAACTTTCAAAACACTATCATGCTCAATAAAGAATTTTAAATGTGTCAAATGTGACCAAAGGTGTCAAATCTACCATATAAGAGGGTTCCATCCAGTTCTATCATTTGATACTAAATCTATTTGAGCTTGTCTCCAGTTTTACTTGGTATATCATCATCAAACTGAAACTGGCCTCATGGAGTTTACAGCCAGAACTTTAGAGGTAAATGTACAGTAGGGCTCCACGCTGCTTTGTTTTCTAGTCTGATGGAGGCAACAAGTCTGGATTATTTGGAGCTTTTGGACACTCCACAGGGTTAAACAAGTATTACAGTGAAAAAACAACAAGACTTTTCTAGCTGTTACCTGATCCACCTCCTCATTAAAGGTGGAGATCAGCTGGTGGAGGAAGTCCAGCGAGCTGGAGGTGAAAAGAGTCTCATATTCCTGTTGTAGACCATAGGGAGAAGGAAACAGCTCCATGCTGACTGACTGGGGACCAAAAGAGGCAACACATCAGAAGATTTTCTGGGGCATTTCAAAATAAGAGAACAGTCACACTAATGAAACTGCTCTGAAGTTCAAAGTCCATCTTGCAACACAACGCTGTTAACACCTGCTCACTTTGGAGCTTCCCATCACCCAGAATGCTGCATTTATTTCTTTCTATAATATCTATAATTCAGCTATAAAATAAAGGAACAGAATGATACTTACAGAGCTGCAGACAGGTTTCTGTCCCCTCAGTGGAAGTGGACTTTGGTTGTGGACTAGCTTTGGTTACTGTTTGAACAGGAAGATGTTTGCTTGTAGTTTAAAGTCCCATATGAAAGTATTTTGTGCATTTAAATCTGAGGCTATTTAACCCTCTGGAGTCCAGGAAAGAGCCGGAGAGTCCTGCTGTCATCTTCCCTCTGAAATTTTGGCTTTTCTAGAAGTTTCCATGTCCCATTTAGCGCGTCAACTCTTTTTCAGCAAAAGTTAAAACCACCTCGACCAAGTGTAACACAATTTTACTGAAGTTTTTGCACAGATTTTTTTTTAATTTTGCAGTGTGCATTCAGCATTTCAATGCATTTTAATGCAGTCTTTTGTGTTTAATGTTTTTTGTGTGTTTTATGTGTTTTTTGTCATTTTTTGTGTGTGTTTTTGCATTTTTTGTGCATTTTTATGTGTGTTTTTTGTATATTTTTGTGTGATTCCCGTGTGTTTTTGTGTTTTTACGCGTTTTTTTGCAATTGTTTGTGTTTTTATTTGTATTTCATTTTTGTGTTATATATATGTGTGATATTAAACTCTTATGAGCTATTTTTGTTATTACCATTATATTTGTCCAAACAAATCTATCTATCTATCTATCTATCTACCTATCTATCTATCTATCTATCTATCTATCTAGCTAGCTAGATAGCTAGCTAGATAGATAGATATAGATACATATAGCTATATATATATATATATATATATATATATAGCTATATATATATATATATATATAGCTATATATATATATATATATATATATATATATATATATATATATAGCTATATATATATATATATATAGCTAGCTAGCTAGCTATATATATAAATTTACTACTATTGTTATTATTTTCATTTTCTATTTATGTATTTATCTTTGTATTATTTAGATGTTTCTCAAATATTATTAATGTAATGTTTACTCTGCTGCTTCTGTTACTGCACTAAAGCTGAACATGTTCTATAAACTAATGTGAAATAAAGATCATATTAAAAAAACAAAAAAAACAAAACAAATCCAAGCACTCTATCGCCAGGGAGCCTTTTACTTTGAAAAGAGTCAACCGGAAGTTCCTCTGACGTGTTTCCGTATCCGCTGTCCGCCGCCCCGGTCTTCTTGACAGCAGCTGGAGGAGAGAGTTATTAAAACAGAGTGTGGACATTAATAACATTAATAACAGCCATGGAGGACAAGGCTCAGATACAAGAAGCCATTAAAAACCAGGGAGAAGTGGTCCGGAAGTTAAAGTGTGAGAAAGCGAGCAAAGAACAGGTCAGTAACACAATAAAACATAAAGATATTAAAGCTTTATATTAGAACATGCTGCTCACCGCATGCTAACAGCTAGCAGCTGTTATAGTTTCACTTTCTGTCTCATTATTACAGCATTTAGTCCATCATATTGTCCATAACTTGCTTTTTTTATCAGTCTTTATGAATGAAACACCTTGATAAAAATCTGCTATTTTTAAAACCTTCCTCTGTCATTTATAAGCCAAATTAATCAATTAAAACAATAATTTCTAAAGCTAGCTCTACACATTGTTTCTATATATATTATCTGTTCGCTCTGCTGTTAAATCAGCTGCTAAAATAAGCTAATGTCACTAGAAGCCTGTTCATACCGGTGCTTTCATTCAGGCGAGCCGGCTAGCTGCTAGCTGCTAGCTTTGAGCTAACAAGCCCCGTCCGTTTACATGCATTCTGTGGTTAGCTCGCTAGTGCTAACACAATGCTAAAGTAGCTAACCGACCTAAAAACCAGCAGCAGCTTTAATCAGTTTTATTTATAAAGGGACGTTTTGAGACAACTGTGTCACGATGCGTTTAGTTAGTAGCTTTAATCTTTTTGTTTATAAAACATTTTAAGGATATGTGAGATGATGCAATAAGCTGATTTATTAACACAGACATGTGGATGAACCTGCGACAAGAACAGTCATGGAAAACATGGTTAGAGAGTTTGTTGTTCACTTTAATGTCTGGTACAACTAAAGAGAGTTTAAGCTAAGTTAAGAGCTGATGTCTAGACATTTTTCATGGTTTTCTTGATAATGATTATGGTTATTATCAAGAAAACCATGGAAAATGTCTAGATATCAGCTCTTAAATTCAGATTCAGAATAATTTATTAGTCCCAGTAGGGCAATTCAGTTATACAGTTAGCATGTCCATAGTACAAAAATATATATTAAAAAACAGTAGAATTAATAAATAGTACATTGATGCAACAACAACCAGTGAGCGTACAGCAGAGAATGATTTCCTGTTTATACTGCATTTTGTGCTTTAAGCAGCCTTATGGCCGAGGGGATAAAATAATTTGCAGAACTGTTTGTTGTCCGAATCGGCACATAATCCCGTCTCACTGCTTTCTGGACCTGCATTGTCCAAAGAGAGCTGAGGTCCTTAAACTGATTTTCCAGCATGTTCTGATGATGCTATTCAGACATTTCCTGTCTTTCACAGACAAATTAAACTCTTATCAGCTATTTTTGTTGTTATCATTATATTTGTCCAAACAAATGAACCTTTAGTTGTACCAGACATTAAAATGAACAAGAAACTGAAGAAAACAAGGCTGGTCTAAGAATTTTTTCCATGACTGTATTTTTGGTCAAATTGTGTCTATTTCGATAATTTTGTGTCCTTTTTGGTCATTTTTACATCATTTATTTTGTCATTTTGTGTCTATTTAGTCATTTTTACATTATTTTTGGTCATTTTGTGTCTTTTTTTGGTCTTTTTTACATTATTTTTGGTTATTTTGTGTCTTTTTTTTGGTCATTTTTAAATTTATTTTTGGTAATTTTTAGCTAATCTGGTGTCTTCAGATGTCATTCTTCCATCATATTTTCTGTGATGTGATGGGAACAGAATGACATCCAAACACTAAATGCACTACACACATAGAATAGATGTTCAGCAGGGCTGTGTGTGTGTGTGTGTGTGTGTGTGTGTGTGTGTGTCTCTGTCTCTGTGTGTGTGTGTGTGTGTGTGTGTGTGTGTGTGTGTGTTGCGTTGGGCTTCTCTGATTGACTTGGTCTCATGTTTTATCCTCCACGCTGTGATGATGATGATGATGATGATGATGCCCTGCCCTCCCTAGTGCTAGGGTTGCTTACCACTTTTCTCCTGTTCTTCCCGTCTGAACCTGGACCACCTCGGCCTTCCTCCCTCTTCATCATCATCACCATCGTCTACCTCACTGGACGTCCCTGCTGCTTCTTCTTCTACTGTCTGTTGGACGCTGCTGCACCATGATGCACTCCTGAACTTTGACCTCTCCACCTGCACACTTTTTGGACTTTTTTTTCTATATTTGTGTGTGTGCTGTGGATGAACATGCTGGGAATGTTGTGTGTCCGTGTTTGTTCTGGTCTGGCTGGTGTTCGGACCGCAACACGCCTCCGATGTCTGCATTCATCACCTGGCATCACCGTGGCTCAGGTAGGCCTCTCTGTCTTTAACCCATAGGAACCTATGGTGACACCCGTGTAACAAACACTTTAAATGTTCTATAATCTCCCATATTCAGCTTTATGCTTCACATTAACTCATTAAGTCCCTCAGCAAGACTGTTTGACTGTGATAAGAAGAGACTTCTCCAAAATATGTGTGTGACTGGAAACAGAAATGTAAAAAAAAAAGAGCTAATTTCAAAAAGCTTATTTTTTGTTACTAGGCTAAATTTGAACCAATTTAATAATTCTAATCTAAGTACATTCGACCAAATATGAACAAAAAATAATCCTATCCTGTCACAATTTTGATAAATGTTGTGGAGATGCAAAGAAAAAGGCAAATTTGTGTTTCTGTAAGCAGAAAAGGTGTCGAGTTTATTTATTTTAAAATAAGAAATATCATAAACATAAAACTTCCATAAACGCCCAATGTCACATATATGTCATATCACAGATTTTTGACATTTAGGGGTAGAATTTTTTTTAAAACATCATAAATGTGTTCTATGTGGTTCACTCGGTCTGTGGTATATCCCCATAATAATAATAATGTTCCTTTAAGAATAGATAGGTCTGGGTTCTTATGGGTTAACACTCCTGGTATGTTTGATTCTCACAAATAGCAAATACATTTGTGGGTCATTTTTTAAATCTCCTGGTGTGTGTGTGTGTGTGTGTGTGTGTGTGTGTGTGTGTGTGTGTGTGTGTGTGTGTGTGTGTGTGTGTGTGTGTGTGTGTGTGTGTGTGTGTGTGTGTGTGTGTGTGTGTGTGTGTGTGTGTGTGTGTGTGTGTGTGTGTGTGTGTGTGTGTGTGCAGATTGATGAAGAGGTTGCCAAGCTGCTGGAGCTGAAGGCTCGACTAGGAGGAGATGATGGCAAAAATCAGTTTGTCCTCAAGACGGCAAAGGTGAGACAACACACCTGCTGAGTTCAGACACAGAGCAGTTTGAATAGAGAATAAAAAGCATACTGTGTAACTAGAGACCAAACTCCCCCTGGTGATAACTAGAGTTGTTTCCGATTCTGATACCAGTATAGGAAATTGCTCCCATACTGCCGAAAATACTGCATCGGTATCAGCGAATACTGGAGTCCAGGCACTGATCTGATACCACGTAATTTATTTACAAGTTCTGACTTTGAGTGTAAATTAAACACACCATAAGGCGTTACGGAAACAACGTGTTAGACCCACCTTCAAAATAAAAGCAGACACATGTAGCTTTCAAAATAACAGCACATGGATGTGTTAGCAGAGTCCACCGCAGAATTTACAAGAATACTGTCAAAATAAAACATAGAAGAACCCTTATTCTCCTTTACAATAATTCTCTAAAATATGCAATGATTCAGATGGAATAGTGGCATTAGAATGTGTAGCGAAAAAAAACAACACAAAATTGAGTTATTTTCCATATAATAAATAATTTTTGGCTGAGGCATTGGTTTTTATCACAGCCTTGAATATGTCAAAGATTAGCAACAAAACTGATTTTGATGCATTTTTAGTTTTCACTTTTAGTTTTGTAATTTTGTGTCTTTTTTTGTAATTTTGTGTCTTTTTTCGTCCTTTTGTGTCTTTTTTTAAGTAATTTAGTTTTTTTTCTGTCATTTTGTGTCTTTTTTTTAAAGTAATTTTGTGTCTTTTTTTGGTCATTTTGTGTATTTTTTAAAATAATTTTGTATTTTTTTAAATAATTTTGTGTCTTTTTTGTCGTTTTGTGTCTTTTTTTTTTTTTTTAGTAATTTTGTGTCTTTTGTCATATTGTGTCTTTTTTAGTAATTTTGTGTCTTTTGTGTCTTTTGTGTCATTTCTTTGAGACATTTTTAAATGCGGCCGGTGTTTTTTCCTCCGTCAGGGAACGAGGGACTACAACCCGAAGCAGATGGCCATCAGAGAGCAGGTCTTCAACACCATCATCGGCTGCTTCAAACGCCACGGAGCAGAAACCATCGACACGCCTGTCTTTGAGCTGAAGGTAGATAGTTAAAGAGTTAACATGTTGCCTTCATGTGGCCATCAGCCCTGTTACCTCCTGACTTCCTGTGGTTTTAGGAAACGCTGACGGGGAAATACGGAGAAGACTCCAAACTGATCTACGACCTGAAGGACCAGGGAGGAGAGCTGCTGTCGCTCAGATACGACCTCACTGTATCCTTCACACACACTAAATACTTCTAGTGTTAGGGTGGAATTTCTCCTCTCCTCTGCTGGCACGTTATCTTCATTGTTTTCTGTTGTGAATAATTTGATTGGTTGATGAAATGGTCATTTCAAGTTCCTCCACTTTCCACTTTTTCACTTTACTTCTGCCCAAACTTGAAAAAGGCCTCGATCATCTATAGCAGGGGTCTCAAACTCAAATTACCTGGGGGCTGCTGGAGGCAGTATCAAAATGACCAAAAAAAAGGACATAAAATGACAAAAAAAACACAAAATTACTAAAAAAAAGACACAAAATGACAAAAAAGACAAAAAATTATTAAAAAAAGACACAAAATGATAGAAAAAAAACTAAATGACTTGAAAAAGAAACAAAATGACAAAAAAGACACAAAATTACTAAAAAAAGAGACGGAAAATTATTTTCAAAAGACACAAAATGACACACGAAAAAGACACAAAGTTATTTTCAAAAGACACAAAATGACCCAAAAAAGACACAAAATGACAAAAAAAGACACAAAATTATTTTAAAAAAGGCACAAAATGACTAAATTACTTAAAAAGGAAACAAAATGAAAAAAAGACAGTTACCAAAAAAGACACAAAATTATTTAAAAAAGACACAAAATTACAAAAAAATACACAAAATTACTAAAAAAAAGACACAAAATTACCAAAAGAGACACAAAATTATTTTTTTAAAAAGACACAAAATGACCCAAAAAAGACACAAAATGACAGAAAAAAATAAAGTACTTAAAAAAAGAAACAAAATGACCAAATAATACACAAAATTACTAAAAAAGACAGAATTACCAAAAAATAAAAAATATTACCAAACTAGACACAAAATTATTAAAAAAGGCTCCTTTTCAAAATAATATAATATATATATATATATATATATATATATGGTATAACAGCACATCCATTAAAGCAGAGAGCAGTGTGTTTTCCTTGACCTCTTCTCTCTCAGGTCCCGTTCGCCCGTTACCTGGCCATGAACAAGATCACCAACATCAAGAGGTACCACATCGCTAAGGTGTATCGCCGTGACAACCCCGCCATGACCCGAGGACGCTACAGGGAGTTCTACCAATGCGTGAGTCCTCACAGATCACACGGGCTCAGAAAGACCTGGGTTGATTTACTAAAAACAGATAATCTGCTCTAGTTGAATTCCTGACTGTGTGTTTGTGTTTCAGGATTTTGACATCGCGGGTCAGTACGACGCGATGATTCCAGACGCCGAGTGTCTGAAGATCGTCCATGAGATCCTCAGTGAGCTGGAGCTGGGAGACTTCCGTATCAAGGTTTTTAACTCGTCCGCTCAGAGAAACGTCCAGGTGAGCAGCTGCTGTCGTCTCTAACTCGTCTCTGTGTTCAGGTCAACGACAGACGCATCCTGGACGGCATGTTCGCTGTTTGTGGCGTTCCAGACGACAAGTTCCGCACAATCTGCTCTACAGTCGACAAACTGGACAAGGTGTGTGTTCATGCTTAAGGCTCTGTTTCCATGGTGACGGTCTGAACAGTCGTCTTCACTTTTAATTCCGTGTTTAGACGAGCGTTTTCAGGAGGAAATCTGCTGCATACGGTGACGCAAAAGTGTGTGAATTCGATCGGGATAAAACGAAAGCTTTGGCAGTTTTCCTTAGCCGCCCCTCGTCGCTTAAATAATGTAATGTATTGGTGGTTTCACCCTCGATGTGAGGTTGAAGTTCTTTACTTAAAGAGATAAGAGCATCTTTGGGCATGTGGAAGTTTTCACGCCACATATTTTCATCAGCTACTCCTTCCACAAAGTTCTCCACATCACTAGATCTCCCAGGTCTCGTACAAAGCCGTCTGGCTCGCTTCCGACCAATTGGTGCATCCAGAATTTGCCTGCAAGTGTCCTCGTGTAACGGGGCCTAAGTCTGCATTTACCAGTTTAACCCTCAGGGCAGGTTGAGCGCATTTTGAATGTGTGTCATTGTTAATAGTTTCGGCTGTGTTCATGCATTTGGCATGAATTTTGGCAAGATTGTGTGTTTTTAGTTGATCTTGTTATTTCCAGCAGTAAGGCTGAAATACACTGTGGACAAACAATAGTTACTCTTCAGGTTGAGCCATTGAAACCCATTCAAAATGCAATTTTTAAACTCGCTTACGTTAAAGCATAAAACCATCGGAAGCCTTTATTGTCATTGCACAGGGTAGGACAACGAACTTCTCCATCAAGCTGTCCAAAATTTATAAAAACACACAAACAATATGACAGATGAACAGGACAGGAAGACAGAGATAAAGAGAAAGAAATACAGCACAACGTGAGGGGAGGAAAGGAGGAAAAAACAATGAAAAAAAACCTCAGTAACATAAACATAATACCCTTTATAAACATGAACAGACTTATGACATGCCACAGAGGGCAGAGTAGCATAGTCAGACAGTCATCCGCTGTTTGGAGGGGGGCCAGATAAGATAAAAAAAAAAAAAATCAAAATTACATTATTCATCCCTGAGGGGAAATTCAGTGATTACATGCATTTATTAAATTTTGGTGTCAATCTGGGCTTTGGCCTCGGAATTGATCATTTTTACTACCTTCCACCACGTTGCATCATTTTGACCATATTCAGCATATAGAGAAAAAAACTTGATTTATCCAGAGAATCCACACACACAAACATTAAGTGCTTCAAATAAATCTAAACATGGGTCATCTTGAATCAGCCATCTAGAGAGACATGACAAACTCATAAAATCAATCAGTGTTTGATACCAATAATTGGGTCAGATGTAGGTGGAAAAACAATCCGTATAATGAAAGTCGAATATCATAATGTATAATATATATTTTTATAGTTTGCTTTTAAAGAGCACTGAGCAGTACAAGTGTGCATAAAGTTTGAACAGGTCCTCAGGGTTAAATAGATGTGTTGGTGATGTTCTACAGAGTCAGCTGTTATGAATGGCACATTTTTAACATCATACAGTTGTTGTTCATCTGATGTAAACTGGTTTCCTCACTCCTCTGTTCCTCATCCTCCTCCTCCTCCTGTCCAGATGCCGTGGGAGGAGGTGAAGAAGGAGATGGTGAATGAGAAAGGTTTATCAGAGGAGGCCGCCGACCAGATCGGGGAGTACGTCAGCCAGCAGGGTGAGACTTCTTCACTATTAGTAAAAAGATTCAAGACAAAGATGAGATGTTGGGGCTTCACAAGGAATCATCTGTTTATCCTCCTGGGCTCATTTTTTTTTTTTTTTACCCCAAATCAGTTTCAACATACGATTAATAAAGGTTAACTTTCATGGATGTGTAACTGTTTAACTGTTGTTTCTGCTGCAGGAGGGATGGAGCTAGCAGAGCGCCTCCTCCAGGACCAGAAGATGTCTCAGAGTAAACAGGCCTGTGCTGGTCTGACTGACATCAAGCAGCTCTTCAGCTACCTGCAGCTCTTCCAGGTCACAGACAAGGTGAGACACGCTCTTATTTATTGTAGACTGAATATGAATCTAATAAATCTGATCACTGACTACAGCCTCTCTACACCTCAACCTGACTGACTCTTGTTAGCATTAACTGGGATGTTTGTTTTTTTGCAAAAAGCAAAAACAAAATGTTCGTTACTTACCTGATGTTACGTCCACTTGACCAAACCCAGCCAGCAGACAATAACGTGACAATCATAAAATCAGAGAAGTCAAAAGTGGAGTTAACAATTGTGCTTTATTGTAACGAAAAAAAGGCACACTAAGGTGGGGGAGGATGGGACAAGTGATTGAGCCAAAAGAAAGTTGAAATTAATAAAACAACAAAAGAAGGCCGATCTAAACTAGCTGTGAAGAAAAACAAACAAACAAAAGGCCTAACTAACTTCTCTAACAAAAGGACTTTTCCAAAACAATACAATGGTGGCACAACCAATAAACCTAGTGGAGGAACAGAAAGTCAACTACGTGAATGCAATGTATAGGGTACCCCAATTTACCAAGTCCCACAAACCGTTTTCATTAGTGACAAAGACAGCAAATGCATCAGAATCAAGAGAGTGAAGGCCCAAGATCTCCTCCATTTTAAGGGATCTCCTCTGTTAGTCTGTTAGTCCGACCAAATGATGAACAAGACATTTTTAATGAACAAAACGTTGAAATTATAATTTAAAAGTGTGAAATGGGTCAAAGTCATGAAAGCAAACAGCTAAATGTCCTTTTATTCATATATATATATATATACCAAAATGCTTTTGCAGCCACCGTCAGTGCCCCCTGCTGGAATTTTCAGTAGAATGCAGTTTAACCCTGAATAGGACACTCATTGAAATACTTGCAAATTCCAAATTTCAACCCTAGTTAATATTGGAGGATATTACATACAGCCAGAATGTGTAAAAAAAAAACATACGGACCCGGGGAAGGGGCTAATATTTAGAGAAAAAAGTTTATGAGATTAAAGTGGCAAATCTACGAGAAAAAATGTGCCGATTTATGAGATTTTTATGAGAAGTGGTGAATCTGCAAGAAAAAACGTTTTTTTTTCACTTTTTCTCTTAAATCTGCAACTTTTTTTCTTGTAGATTTGCCACTTTAATCTAGTAAATTTGCAACTTGTGCAAAAAAATTAGCAGATTTGTGAGATTTAAAGTGATGAATCTGTGAGAAAAAAAGTTTTTTCTTCACTTTTTTCTCGTAAATCTGCGACTTTTTTTGTGCAGATTTGCCACTTTAAATCTCTTAAATCTGCAACTTTTTTTTTCTTGTAGATTTGCCACTTTAATCTAGTAAATTTGCCACTTTTTTCTCTAAATATTACAAGTCCATGTGGTTCTACGACCTCACAGAGAGACACGGGACCCCATTTAGATATCCACTGAAGTTACCAAATATAGTTCTTCTTTCGCCTGATAAAGGGTTAAGGTACTTCCTGGTTTGCCTCCTGCTCAGACCGGGAGGTTGCCGCCTGGTTATTTCTGATTATTATTTAAAGTATTTCTTAGTTTTATCATACCCTCTACTTCTGTCTGGTGTCCAGGTGGTGTTTGACCTGAGTCTGGCCCGCGGTCTGGACTACTACACAGGGATCATCTACGAGGCGGTGCTGACCCAGGCGGGCGTGGCCCCGGTGACCACCGAGGCCCAGAACGGGGCCCCCGCTGAGGAGAGCGTGAGCGTGGGCAGCGTGGCGGGCGGCGGGCGCTACGACGGCCTGGTCGGCATGTTCGACCCTAAAGGAAGGAAGGTTCCCTGTGTTGGAGTCAGCATCGGCATCGAGAGGATCTTCTCCATCATGGAGCAGAAAGCTGAGGTGAAGAGCCTCCTGGTACCTGTAAACCTGGTTTACTGTGTGTACTGGTGTCCTGACTGTGTCTGTTGTGTGTCCAGAGCTCAGCGGAGAAGGTCCGGACCACGGAGGTCCAGGTGATGGTGGCGTCGGCTCAGAAGAACCTGCTGGAGGAGAGACTCAAACTGGTGACGGAGCTCTGGAACGCTGGGATCAAGGTCTGCTCATGTTTCCATCTTCTGTATTCACCTCGTGAAGTTGACAGGTCAAACTGACCCTGAACAGAAGAGGTGACTCGTGTTCATTTACCAACAGCACTCCATAGAACAAAAAATGACACAAAATGACCAAAAAAGATGGAAAATGACAAAAAAACACACACAAATTGACCTACAAGACACTAATTGACCACAAAAAGACACAAAATGACCCAAAAAAAGACGCAAGGTGGCCAAAAAAGACACAAATTGACCAAAAACACATAAAATGGCCCCCAAAAAAGACGCAAAATGACAAAAAAAAAAGTTCTGTTCATAAATCTGTAATATAATTAAAAGGTTTTTTTTATGGTGACTAACATCATCACACATGAATAAAATTGGGCTCACTGAATCCACAAGAGTCTCAGCTATATATATATATATATATATATATATATATATATATACATACATACATACAGTAGGTTAAAATCAGAACTACTGCATGTTTTCTGCCCTGAACTGGATGGTTTTTGCATAAAGTTTCTATAAAGAGGAGAACCCATTTTCATTCAGATATTAGATTAGATTATATTTTATTGATCCCACAATGGGGAAATTCACTTGTCACAGCAGCAAAAACAGAAGCAAAAGGTGTGAAATAACCTGAGGTCAGAGGTCAAAGGAGCCTCAGGTTTATGTTTGGATCTATTCTAAGATGTCGTGCTGTCATATAGAAAAGTAAAATGATTCTAATAATGAGTGAAATCCTGAATGTGTGTGTGTGTGTGTGTGTGTGTGTGTGTGTGTGTGTTTGCAGGCTGAGGTGATGTACAAGAAGAACCCCAAGCTGCTGAGTCAGCTGCAGCACTGTGAGGAGTCAGGGATCCCCCTGGTGGCCATCCTGGGGGAGCAGGAGCTGAAGGACGGGGTGGTGAAGCTCAGGGTGGTGGCCACCAGAGAGGAGGTAACAGTTATAAACACACTACGACACATGATTATCACACTAATAACAGTTATTAACACACTACGGACACATGATTAGCACACTAATAACAGTTATTAACACACTACGGACACATGATTAGCACACTAATAACAGTTATTAACACACTACGGACACATGATTATCACTTTAATAACAGTTATTAACACACTACGACACATGATTAGCACACTAATAACAGTTATAAACACACTACGGACACATGGTTATCACATTAATAACAGTTATTAACACACTACGGACACATGGTTATCACACTAATAACAGTTATTAACACACTACGGACCTCAGTTATCACACTAATAACAGTTATTAACACACTACGACACATGATTAGCACACTAATAACAGTTATTAACACACTACGGACCTCAGTTATCACACTAATAACAGTTATTAACACACTACGACACATGATTAGCACACTAATAACAGTTATTAACACACTACGGACACATGATTAACACACTAATAACAGTTATTAACACACTACGGACCTCAGTTATCACACTAATAACAGTTATTAACACACTACGACACATGATTAGCACACTAATAACAGTTATTAACACACTACGGACCTCAGTTATCACACTAATAACAGTTATTAACACACTACGACACATGATTAGCACACTAATAACAGTTATTAACACACTACGGACACATGATTAGCACACTAATAACAGTTATTAACACACTACGGACCTCAGTTATCACACTAATAACAGTTATTAACACACTACGACACATGATTAGCACACTAATAACAGTTATTAACACACTACGGACACATGATTAGCACACTAATAACAGTTATTAACACACTACGACACATGATTAGCACACTAATAACAGTTATTAACACACTACGGCCCCATGATTAGCACACTAATAACAGTTATTAACACACTACGGACCTCAGTTATCACACTAATAACAGTTATTAACACACTACGACACATGATTAGCACACTAATAACAGTTATTAACACACTACGGACACATGATTAGCACACTAATAACAGTTATTAACACACTACGGACCTCAGTTATCACACTAATAACAGTTATTAACACACTACGACACATGATTAGCACACTAATAACAGTTATTAACACACTACGGACACATGATTAGCACACTAATAACAGTTATTAACACACTACGGACCTCAGTTATCACACTAATAACAGTTATTAACACACTACGACACATGATTAGCACACTAATAACAGTTATTAACACACTACGGACACATGATTAGCACACTAATAACAGTTATTAACACACTACGACACATGATTAGCACACTAATAACAGTTATTAACACACTACGGCCCCATGATTAGCACACTAATAACAGTTATTAACACACTACGGACCTCAGTTATCACACTAATAACAGTTATTAACACACTACGACACATGATTAGCACACTAATAACAGTTATTAACACACTACGACACATGATTAGCACACTAATAACAGTTATTAACACACTACGGACCTCAGTTATCACACTAATAACAGTTATTAACACACTACGACACATGATTAGCACACTAATAACAGTTATTAACACACTACGACACATGATTAGCACACTAATAACAGTTATTAACACACTACGGACCTCAGTTATCACACTAATAACAGTTATTAACACACTACGACACATGATTAGCACACTAATAACAGTTATTAACACACTACGACACATGATTAGCACACTAATAACAGTTATTAACACACTACGGCCCTCAGTTATCACACTAATAACAGTTATTAACACACTACGGCCCTCAGTTATCACACTAATGTAGAAACCAGCTGATCTGAGACGATATTACCTGGAGATTATCACAGAAGTCACAATAAAGAAAAGAGAGAGGATTTTTGACCTTTTATTAGCAAAGTGCACCGTTACAAATAACAACAGGAGGAAATAGACATTTTACAGAAATACGCAGCGACAGGTTTATGGAATAATAGTAGTAAATAATAATAGCTGAAGACAACAACATTTAATAGAAGAAGACAACAACATTTAGACAACAATATTTAATATAAGACACCAACATTTAATATCCTCGGCTTGTATCCTGTTTAAAGAATTTCACGGTCGCGGGGTGAATTTTCTCTTAAATTACGTTTCAGTGATAAATAATGAAGCCTAAACATGTTTCGCTTCGTCACCGTTAAAAAACAAAACAGCATAGAGTTTTACCAGCTCCAGGCATCGATACTATAGTCTGAGATCAGTTCTCTGACTCACACCTGTCCGTCCAGACTGATAAACACCGAGCCTTACAGAGAAATGATCGTACGCCCACTTTCTGTCGTACTCTCGTGTGATAAATGAGCCACTGTGTCTCTGAAAAGAGCAGAAATCTTCATGTGACACTCTGAACTGACTTGTCTTCTTCTTCTTCTGTCCTCAGGTTGATATTTCCAGAGCAGAGCTGCTGGCTGAGATCAGGAGGAGGACCTCTCAGGCCTAGACTCTCTTCTTCTACTACAGCTCCACCACGTCTTCTGATCGCTTCAAACACTCACACACACATTCACCGTCTGCAGAATCTTGTACAGAATTTCTCCTGTTGCTCTTCTGCAACAGAGCAAGAAGGCCGAACTGGAAGTGCTTCTTAAAGGAACCGTGGTCAGAGATCCAGGGTGGATCCCTGCCTGTGCTGTGGATTATGTACATGTATAATATGAGGAACAGGTCATCATTATTATTATTATTATTACCGATTAAAGTCCAAGAACTCGGAGTTCAGTTGTTCTCCATGAAGCTGCTGAGATCAGTTTGGTCTCCGTCAGATTTCAGAGCAGAAATACTCTCTGTGCAGGATAACAGACTCTGTTGGAGACATTTACTTCTTACTACTTCAGCTCAATAACATAAAGGCTCATTAATAATTAATATCTGTATCAAACATGGCTGTACTGTCACGTGTCTGAAATAAACACATTCATCCTTCTGCTCAATGGAAGTGTCATTTTGTCTTTTTTTTCTGGTAATTTAGATTTTTTTTTCTGGGTAATTTCTATTATTTTTGTTAATTTTTCCACTTTTTTTCTTCTGGTAATTTTGTCTTTTACTTGTAATTTTGACTTTTTGGGGGTCATTTTGACTTTTTTTCTGCTAATTCTGTTATTTTTTGGTAATTTTCCCCGTTTTTCTGGTAATTTTGTCTTGTACTTGTAATTTTGACTTTTTTTTGTCATTTTGATTTTCCTGGTAATTAAGATTTTTTTCTGGTAGTTTTGATTTTTTTTCTTCTGGCAATTTTGACTTTCTTTCTGGTAATTCTATTATTTTTGGTAATTGCATCAAACACTGCAATGCTCAGGTATAAAGCAGCAATAACCTCAGTGGAAACCAGGAAAAGCGTGTTTTTCTTTTAGATTTCAGAGCAACAAGATGTCTCATTCCATTCATTATATTGGTGGATATTTCTACTGACTCTGTGACTCAAACCAAAACAATGTAGAATAATAAACAGCCCTATGGATCATAGGTTAATAAATAGATGATGTGTTTTAGATTTGTTGGTGAATCTTCCCTTTAGGAGCATTGATGCAGTAAATCAACGAGTCTCTTCAGAGACACTTTGTGAATAAATCAGAGTGTGATTTTCCAGCTCGGTGAGCAGCTTCTTGTTCTTCAGACATCAATAATCAACTGATTCTCAGTGTTGAATGTTAAAGATGAACTGGTGTCAGAGTGACTTGGACCTGTTGGCTGCATCAGGACACATCAAGTCATTCTACAGACAAACAGCTTCTATAGGCTCATTATAATAATAATAATAATAATAATAATAATAATAATAGGAGGGTTTTAGATGGAAACATGCAGGTTATTTACGCTCTGTACAACACCACAATGTAATTTAAAATTAAACAATCCAGATGAGCTTTAAATTCAGACTTTCAGCTTTAATTTGAGGGTTTTTACATATATATATATATATATATATTTATTTATATATATATATATATACATATATATATATATATATATATTTATTTATATATATATATATACATATATGTATATATATATAAATATAAATAAAAGAATATATATTTTTATATATATAAATATATATTATATATAAATATATTTATTTATATATATATAAATATATATTATTTTATTTATATTTATATATATATATAAATACATATATTTATATATATAAATATATATATTTATATATGTAAAGATATATATTTATATATATATATATATTTATTTATATATAAATATATATATTTATTTATGTTACACGTTATATTTTACCAAACTAATGCTTTTATTTAAAAAAGGTGTGAAAGGCTTTAATTAGCATTATAAATGTCTCCTAAAATGTTTTTAAACCTAATTTTATTATTTATTACCTAAAAACAAAAAAACTATTTTTAGCATTTAAAATGAGTGAGACGTCTTTTTAAATAAATTATTATAGTAATGTCAACCATTTTTTTCTCTTCTAAAGTCTCAATATCAATAAAAACAGTATAAAAAAGTAATTATTAATAATAATAATAATCAACCACCTTCCATTCCATTAATTCGTCATTTTCCACCCTTGAATCAAGCAACGACACTAATCCATCACATTTAGTTTTCAAAATCTCATTTAATTAAAATGAGGAACCAATAAAACAGTAACACACAATAAAAAGCATGCAAACAAACAAACAAACAAACCATGGAAATGTAAACAAGTCTAATAAAAGCATGCAGAAAGCAACAAACTACATGTAACATGAACCATATTTCTTTCTTTTTTTAAGATATAACAACATAATAACAATATATAACATCATTTCCTGCAGCAGCAGCAGGTTTACAGGGACCATTAACTCTCATAGGGGCCCCTGAGGAGCATCTAACTCTCATAGGGGCCCCTGAGGAGCATCTAACTCTCATAGGGGCCCCTGAGGAGCATCTAACTCTCATAGGGGCCCCTGAGGAGCATCTAACTCTCATAGGGGCCCCTGAGGAGCATCTAACTCTCATAGAGGCCCCTGAGGACCTCCTGGGCTGCGGCCCTCTTGGCCTCCTCCATGGTGGAGCAGGGCGAGGGCCCGGGGAGGACCCCCACCAGGCCCCCGAAGGCCCTGGGGACCCCGGGGATGCCCACGGTGTAGGAGAAGCAGAGGAAGCCGTCGGGCCCCGTGTGGCTGTAGAACATCTCATAGAGGGGGGGGCCCACCCCGTTCACCTCACACAGGCTGTGGAGCAGCAGGACGGGGCAGGGGCCCGGGGCCGGGGACCCCCGGGGGGACCGGGGGGAGCTGGGAGGAGCAGCAGGAGGAAGGTGGAGGTCTGCAGGACGTCCTCCCACCGCCCTGCAGAAGCCCGGGGGGGTGGAGGGGGGGTCGGGGGCCAGGCGGGGGGGCTGGTTGGGGGTCTTTGGGGGGGGGAGGGGGCGGCGGGGTTTGGTGGGGGAGGGCAGCAGGGTCCTAGAGACCCTCTGGTGTCTCTCCTCTGGACTGGGCTTCTCTGGAGTCTGCCAGCAGATGGAGATGTCCAGAGAGAAACGCTTCTTGAACGCTGCAGACAGAAAGAAGAGGAGGTGAACTGTTTTATCCCGAGAATATGTGAGAATTCTCTGATTTAAACATAAAAAAGTTGTGTCATTAAGAAGTTAATAAGTGTAACTGTATCTAACTGATTGCAAATGTAAAGACAAATCTGTAAATGTGTAAAAGCACACCTACAACAAGCATTCCTCTTCAAGTATTTATTTATACAGCAACCTATGACCTTTAACCTCAAAATGTGTGTGCGTGCGTGTGTGTGTGTGTGTGTGTGTGTGTGTGTGTGTGTGTGTGTGTGCGTGTGTGAAACATGTGTATCTGGAGGACACATTTGTGTGTGTGTGTGTGTGTCACGAAAATCGCATAAAGTTACCTGTGTGTGTGTGTGTGTGTATCTGTAACTGTAATAACATCAAAGCATCAAAGGCGTTGCGGTCGACCAATCACAGCAGAGCAATCAACAGAAATTAACTGCAGCTGTCAAATCCTCCGGCACAGTGACAGCAGAGGTGGACAGACTGGAATTTCTGGCCTCGAACAGAAAGCATTGTTGGCAAAACCATAATACCTATCATTGATCCGACTTCACTTTGAGCGTCCTGAGTTCTTCCTGAACGTCTACATATGTTTTTTTTTAAGAAAAATGAAAAAATAGCTTTGTTAGAGCGATCTAAAAAAACTGTTCCATCTCCCTTTTTCAGAAATCTTCCTGTGTTTTTAATATGGGAGCCAATGAGGCTGTTGGTGGTGTTGGTGGATCATCTGTGCGTCCTACGCCCAAACTATAACTCTGACAGCTTTACCAGAGGATTGTGAGGGAGAAGACTAATTTTCCTACGTTTCTATGTATAAATTATTTCTGTAGAGTGGAATTTGCGGCCTGGAGCGCAGTTTTCAAATTTATTTTTTGACAGTTTTTTCTCTCCCTCTACACTCTGGCGATGATGTCACACACTGTGACACGAACATTCCGTGCAATACACACCCATTATAATCTCAGAATTTCTCCAAAAATGATCATGGTCATTGAACAGGGATTGATAAAAAACTATATGACCTATCGAAACGTGGATTAATACACCGATACACAAGACTTGTGTCTACTGTTTAAAGTTTAAATGGAGTCTCTAGGTGAAATTATGCCGGAGAAGTAGACGTTTAAAAATCTACAATTATTGTTCTTTTTCACTCATTTTTTGTCGGCCGTCCCATTCATTTCAATGCAAAATTTTGAGCAGTTTTTAAAATTAAAATTCGTATTCTGTAGAGAAAAGTAATAGCACACCGATCCCGATCAAACCGCACGTTTTGATATATAATTTGTCCTGCAACTCTTCAAGTTGTAGGACTAGTAGCGGGACGAAATTGTGTCCGGAAGAGGAAGAAGAAGAAATCCACAGTATAACAGTAGTGCAGCTCGGTGCGATTGCCCCGAGGCCCTAATAACAACTAAAATAGCTGATAAGAGTTTAATTTAAGCGCTGATATCTAGACATTTTGCATGTTTTTTTTCTTGATCATGATTTTGGTTATTAGCAAGAATGTTTCCATGACCAAAATAGACACAAATTAACCAAAAAATAGAGTGAGGGGTTTAACCGCTGCAGCCCTAGTCGTGACTAAACTGTGGTACCTTCAGCCAGCATCTTCTTGGCCATAGAAGCAGCGTGGTGAGACGAGAAGGTGACCAGAGCACAGACTCCGTCTATCCCAAAGCCAGTTTTCAGAGAAACTCTCTCTACTCCCTCTGACAGGGAACGCAGAACCTGAGAACACAGACAAGAACCACAACACTTCACCTATTACCAGCAGGAACATGAATCTATATTCAAGGTTCACACACTTTTTCAGTGGTCAAATTCAAGCACTTTTCAAGGATTTCAAGCAACTCAAGCAAAAAAAAACAAATCACAGTTTGCATTATTCACTTTAACTCTTTGTCTTTTGAGAGTTTGGAGACAAAAAATCCCAATAAATCTCAACTGTGTTCATATCTCTGACAAAAGAAACAAGAGTTCAGATTTACACATTAACACATTCAGGCCTAAAACGGCTGTAAAAACTGCCTGTAAAACCTCTGATTGGTGATTTTAAAATCAGCCCCTACCCTAAAACCTGAAGTTTCTCTGTAACTCCAACAGAAGTGTCAACTCTTCCTACTAAATAATAGATTTTTCAGCCTCTGTAGCAGATAGAAATGAAATTCATAAAGTATCTGAGAGCTTATAGTTGTTATATCTGAGCTCCCTCCGCTATAGTCGTCTTCACCATGATTTCAGTTCTGGAAAAGTCCCATGATGCATTGAGACACTCCCACATGTATTCTGATGCATTTCATTGGCCAAGAGACCGAAAATAGGTGGAAAAATCTACAAATACTACAAAACGACGTATCCTCTTTCCGCTTTAATGGTAGAATAACACAACAGCGCCCAACAGGTTTAATGGTAGAAATGCGATAATGCTTTCCCGCCTTGAATTCGTTAAGGAACGAAGGAAACACAAAGTCTAAGCAATAAAAACCATTGTATGATAGATTAATTGTGCAAAAGCTTGTATATATATATATAGATATATATATATCTATATATATATATATATATATATATATATATAAAAAGATAATTCTCACTCTACTGCACTTTCAAAATAAATAAAAAGTAATTGTGCACAAAAATGAGAAATGTCATTGTTGTGCAAAAATAACTATTGTTGGTAAATCTCATTGTTTCAATCAGTGTATTTGTATCTTCCAAATATATTTAAATTAGATTTTTAAATGAGCTAAAATAAAGATTTTGAATGCCTAAATATAATCTTTGCCGTTTTTTTTTATTAAACACTGGCCCCTGCTTGGCCCCCACAGTAGAACTGGTCTAGAACCGCCACTGGTAACCACTGAACCACTATGTTAACCTTTGAACGTGTCTCCATAAAGCCCAGATCCTCTAACACAGTAGTTCTCAACCTTTTTGAGTCGAGACCCCCAATTTAACATGCATGTTGTCTGTGACCCCCGCTCACTGAACACAATCTCACACGCACAGTTCAGATCACCCAAAGAAGAAACAAAATGACCAAAAAAAGGAAACATGATCAAAAAAAGACACAAAATGACAAAAAAAAGACTAAAAAATGACTAAAAAAAGGAAACAAAATGACCAAAAAAGACAAACTGACCACAAAATGATAAATAAAAAAAAGAAACAAAATGACCAAAAGAAGACACAAAATTACAAAAAAGACACAAAATGACCAAAAAGACACAAAATGACCAATAAAAGACACAAATTGAGCAAAAAAAGATACAAAATGACACAAAAAAAGACACAAAATGACTAAAAAAAAAAGACAAAAAAAAAGACACAAAATGATCAAAAGAGACACAAAATGACCAAAAAAAAAGACATGAAGTGACCAAAACGACTAAAACACATTAACACATGAACACTTTAACACAGTGGAGACAGAGCTGACTTCCAAAATGATTTGGCGACCCCCAGAAATCATCTCACGACCCCAATTGGGGTCCCGACCCCCAGGTTGAGAACAGCTGCTCTACCAGCCAGTGTGTCCTACCTGCAGCAGGTCCTCCTGTCTGACGGAGACAGGAAGTCCTCCTATCCCCAGGTGTCTCTTCTCGGTGCTGCGGCGGACGCTGAGGGTGGCGCCGGGCTGCAGGACGTACCCGTTGAGGAGCCTGACGGCCTCGTAGGCCACGCCCGCCGAGCCGTACTTGGCGTAGGCGAAGCCGCGGTTCTGACCGCTGAAGTTCATCATCAGCCTGAACTCCCACAGAGGACCCACCGAGCTGAAGAGGGGCAGCAGCACGTCCTCGTAGGCGTCCCGGGGCACCCGGCTGATGAAGACCTCGCAGCGGGCCCCTGGGGGGGGCCCCAGCCATTCTGGGGACACCAGAGGGGAGGAGAGGAAACAAGGAGAGGAAACAAGGAGAGGAGAGGACAGGGGGTCATGGTGTTACCTGGTTGTTGGCTACATTCATCATGTTTCATCAAGTTACATGGAAAAATAAACAATCATCCATTTTTTTTTCTGCCATTTTGTGTCTTTTTAAAAAATAATTGTGTGTCTTTTTTGGTAATTCTGTGTATTTTTTGGTGATTTTGCGTCTTTTTAAAAAATAATGTGTATTTTTTGGTCATTTTGTCTTTTTTGGTGATTTTGTGTCTTTTTTAAGTAACTTTGTGTTTTTTCTGTAATTTTGTGTCGTTTTTTAGTAATTTTGTGTGTTTTTAAAAATAATGTGTATTTTTTGGTCATTTTGTATTTTTTGTCATTTTTTGTCTTTTTTAGTCATTTTGTGTTGTTTTTTTTAATATTCTTGTGTCTTTTTTTGGTCATTTTGTCTCTTCTTTTGAGGAGAGGTGGTCATGTTGCCTGATTGTTTGCTACATTTATCATGTTTCATCAAGTCAAATGGAAAAATGAACAATCATCCATTTTTTTCTGTCATTTTGTGTCTTTTTTTTTTGTAAATTTGTGTCTTTCTAAGTAATTTAGTGGGGGTTTTTTTTTTGTAATTTTGTGTATTTTTTAGTAATGTTGTGTCTTTTTTGGTCATTTTGTGTCTTTTTTAATTAATTTTGTGTTTTTTTAGTCATTTTGTGTCTTTTTAAATAAATAAATGCACGACACTAAATCTCAGGTTAAATTTCCCCATTTTTTGACAAAAATCAACATGCTATAGTATGACTTTTTTTGAGGTCATTTTTAGACATCCCATAACTATACTACCACATATATCAACAGGGAATAATTGGGCCATTTCTAGCATTTTTAGGCATTTTAAAATTTGATCATATTTGACGAAAATCAACACGCTGTGGGGGTCTGCATTCATAATCTGAGACTGAAATAATGGGATTCATTTTTACCATTTTCACTATTTTCTGTCATCACTCATTGACAATAACTTGATTAAAAAAAGGATCCTGAAGTCCAATTCCCCCTGGACACAAGTGTTTTTACGCACGTCTCACAGATCAAATAGGATTCTAATCAATGTGTCAAGTTTATTCTGTCGCGTTTGGTGAAGCATTTCTTGCACAGACAGCTGTTTAAATCACACAAATATCGTGCTGTATGTGTGTTTTGTTTGCTGCCACTCTACCCGCGTCCCTGTTTCACTAAACACAGATTCTCAATCAATATACACATCGTTCATTTTTACCTATGAAGCCGACAAAACTATTGAATAATCGGTGATTTCAGTACATTTCTGCTGTCAGCAGCCGCTGTTTGTATTTCAGCGTTTTCTTTGAGTGTTTCAGCTGTCTGGTGTCTCACCTGCAGGCGGTCCTCCGTACTTCCTCTGGCCGTTAACTTGAGTCAGATTAATGTTGTTGGTCTTCAGCCACGTCTCCAGAGTCTTCACCCTCTCTACGTCCAGGACCTCAAACACAGAGAGGACCACCAACGGGTCAAAGGATCAAAGTCAGAAAGATACAGTAGCTTTATTATTCCACTTACTTTTACACTTTTACACTTTTACACTACTTACACTTTTCAGTGTTGCCCCCCAACCACAATCCCAACACTCAGTTCCTGCGTTAAATGTAATATTAGCCACATATATAAATTGTTGGCTGTTGGCTTCATGAGTACATGTGCAAACTTTGTCCTTTATAACTCACAAAAATATAAAAACTTTAAATACACAGATCGTCTGTTGCAGTAAGAAACTGCAACAATCAAAAAGTCTAAATCCTCCACAGCAGCTGGAGCTGTATAAACCACTTAAAAATCTTCACCATGACGTGTTGGTATCATTGTTTTCAGCACAACCTCACCTATATGATACCTGATTATTATTTTCATTTTGACTTACTGGATCAACATTTTGAAGACAAAACACAAAAAAATACAGAACACAAATGCACATAAAAACACAAAAACCACACAAAATTACAGAAAACACACAAAATTACAAAAAAACACACAAACATTATATTTTTTTTACAAAAACACATTAAAAAAACACAAAAACGCACACAAAATTACAAAAACCACATAAAGCACACACAAACCACATAAAAATACACACAGAAACACACAAAAACCACATAAAAATACCCATAAAAATACACACAAAAACCACATAAAAACCACAAAACACACACAAAATTACAAAAAACCCACCAAAAACGTTAAACATTTTTTACAAAAAACACACAACACACAAAACATATAAAAACACAAAAAGGAATTACAAAAAAACAAAAAAAACAAACAGTAAACACAAAAGATTGCATTAAAAATGCTGAATGCACACTGCAACATTAGAAAAATCTCTGCAAAAAAAGTAAAATCATTTAACTACATTTGGTCGAGGTGTTTTTTTTGTTGTTGTTTTTTTACCTTTACTGTAAAAGAGTTGATTCATTTAATTGGTAATTGGAAACTTTTGGAAAAAACAAAACTTTAGAGAAAAGCTGACACTTTGTTTTTCTTTGGAAATGATCGCGATTAACGTGTTTGGCTACATGTTTGTAATTTCCAATTAACAAAACAAAACAAAAAAAAGAATCATAAAAAATATTTAAAAAAAAACACCCTTCCGTCCTTTATTAAAGTAATGAGCGGCAGCTGGTCATCAGACAAGAAGACTAGAGCAGAAAACACAAGCAGACGTCTAAAATAACCGTTTTACCGTGACGCCTTGTTGACACATTGTAGCCACTTTGTTTGAAAACAACTCGACACAAACTAACATCAAAGCACATCAAAGCACCGCGCCGACAGCTGATTTTCTCCCAGAACTAAAACTTATTTTTATTAACAGCTACATTGTAACAGAAGTTACCTGAGTCTGTCCGGTCTCCATCTGCTCCATCTTCTCCATTGATGGTTGGTGGTTGATTGGTGTGTTGGCGCGGACAGTGACGCCACTCGGCAGCGCGTGGCCTCACCTGAAGCCGCTCTGTGATTGGTCAGATTCAAGTGCGCAGCATTCACGGTCAGCTCGTGCTGCCGCGCATTCAAGTCACATTTGAGATAAAAAATAAACTGTCAGGAAAATGTTTCTGTAACAAAAAGTCATAGCCTTGGAATGTCATAAATACGTTTCATTACTCTGCAAAAAACAAGTAGACCCAGAACGGAACCCAGTGGAACACCATGAAATAAGATCTTCATCCAGTTTGACATTTTTAGCACTAACAATTAGTATTGTTTTACATCTCAAAGTACTGCAAAGTTGACCTCTGTGTGTAAGCATTAACTCTGTCCTTATGACCCAATCACCCCACTGCAAAAAAGGTCTAAAAACAAGATAAAAACACTAAATGACAGAAAATCTATATTACTTAAAAAGAAACAAAACGACACAAAAAAGGCACAAAATGACCAAAAAAACCCCACAAAATTATTTTAAAAAGACACAAAATGACAGAAGAAAACTAAATTACTTACAAACGAAACAAAATGACCAAAAAACACACAAAATTATTTAAAAAAGACACAAAATGACAAAAAATGACAAAAAAGACATAAAGTTACCGTAAAAAAGACACTAAATTACTTTAAAAAGACACAAAATGACAGAAAAAGGCACAAAATGACTGAAAAAACACGAAATTATTTTAAAAAGACACAAAATGACCACAAAAGACTCAAAATTATTTAAAAAAAAAGACACAAAATGACCAAAAAAAGACACAAAATGACCAAAAAAAGACAAAAAATTACAAAAAAAACCCCCACAAAATGACCAAAAACTAAATTACTTAAAAAAGACACAAAATTATTTTTTAAAAAGACACTAAATTATTAAAAAATACACACAATTATTACAAATGACACACACTTATTAAAAAGACAGAAAATTATTTAAACAAGTCTTTAAAATGAATTTATGATGGAGTTCTGTGAGTTTTTCTGTCTTTTAAATTGAATGAAGATTCAGACTGAGGGATTATTTCATGCAGATATTTGGTTCTTTGTGCAGGATTGATTGTTTGAACCTGGACTGATGTAACCCTAAATTACTGCTCACACCCATCTTCACCAAAGGGCATAAAAGAAAACCATGATCATCCATCTGACAGAAGTGCAGAAATGCCGAAAGAAAAGAGCCCAATTCTTCTCTGCAGCAGAGCAGCAGCTCATAAAGGAGGTTATGAGGAGTTCAAGGACCTAATAATCACCAACGGCAGAACACCGCTGAACAGGAGAACAGGGCTGGCAGAACACTATTAATAAAATAAATGTGTGAGTCATCTGCAAATATGATTATTTAATGTTTCTCCGTGTCTGTAGTTTAATTATTTAGGCATTCAAAAGAATGATTATATGATTTGCTTTCAGAGTTAATGAGACCTCAAAGAAAACTGAGGAGTTTTAATTTCCAGAACAATCCAGTAATTTTCATTCATACATTTTTAAATAAAATCAAACCAAACACTTAATGCATAAAGCACCTTTCATGCAAGATTCCATAAAAACATCAATAATAACAGAGAGTTTAAATGCTGTTTGTAGCTTTAAACCATCAGGTGTAATGCATGTTTATGACCACAAGGTGTCACTGTTGCATCATGTCTGTTTCCTGCAGACGCTCCATAACACACATAAAACATGGTTTAATAATAATATCACAAAAACATTGTTTAAACCACACTGTAAATAATTTACTGCGATTTTTACAGTAACTTATTATCAGCAATTAACACGTAACTTACTTTAAATATTATTTACAGTAGAACTACTGTATTTTTATTTACAGTACTGTTTTTATACTGTAAAATAAAATAAAAAAACTGTGATTTTAGTTTATTTACAGTTCTGGTTTCTTTACTGTAAATAAAAAAAAATTATATATATATATATATATATATATATATATATATATATATATATATATAAATGTAAGTTGTGTTTACAGTACTGGTTTTATACTGTAAAATTACATTTAAAAAACACTGTGATTTTAGTTTATTTACAATTCTGGTTTCTTTACTGTAAATTTAAAAAAATAAATAAATAAATAAATAAATATATATATATATATATATTTATTTATTTATATATATAAATATATAAATAAATTATATATAAAATGTAAGTTGTGTTTACAGTACTGGTTTTATACTGTAAAATGAAAAAAAAAAACAGTTAAACATTTAGATTTTTAATGGTACTGTATATGGCAATATGACACAGTTAACAATGCTGTTAATTTGATAATAATTTATTCATTTTTTAAAAATAGAAATAACTAGTAATCGCAGGTAATTACTCTATACACTAATGAAAATAATATTAATACATTTACTGTTTCACAGTTGATTTCCAGACTGTGTTTTGTATGAAAAACTTTAAGTTAATTATCTAAACAGCATTTGTATCAAACTGATTCTGATCAAAATTATGATAAAAATAGAAAAATAATAATAGTCTACTTTACTTTTCATTCTGTCTACTGTGTTTTTTCTACAGTAATGTTTGTTTTAACTGCTGTGATTTTGTCACAAGGACTGATTTTTATTGTAAATGATTTACAGTGTGTGCTCCAGGTAGAAGCAGCAGGTGAACCAGCTAACTGGGGTTCCAGACTTTTGATTGATTTTTTAAAAAGTCAATGTTTGACTTGTGACTGAAACACTGATTCCACTTGAACCAAACAATGCAGAGGTGGTGAGTGAGAGCAAGAACTGATCTCCTGGAGGATTGATTCCCTCGATAACAAAAGAGACAGAACAGGTTGTGTGTGTTTAGGCCAAACATTAGGAAATATGAACACAAGGACAGAATTATTCAAACTCAACCCCTCATACTTATGCTACCTTTACATCATAAGACTTTGATTATCAGGTCACATCTAAAGACGAAAAAGAAGTGTTTTAACAACTATTTTTGGTCATTTTGTGTCTTTTTTTCATCATTTTTATATCTATTTTTGGTAATTTTGTGTCTTTTTTGATCATTTTTACATCTTTTTTTGGTCATTTTGTGTCTTTTTTGGTCATTTTTACATCTATTTTTGGTCATTTTGTGTCTTTTTGATAATTTTACATCTATTTGTGGTAATTTTGTGTATTTTTTGGTCATTTTTACATCTATTTGTGGTAATTTTGTGTCTTTTTTGGTCATTTTTACATCTATTTTTGGTCATTTTGTGTCTTTTTGATCATTTTACATCTATTTGTGGTAATTTTGTGTCTTTAAATCATTTTTACATCTATTTTTGGTCATTTTGTGTCTTTTTTGGTCATTTTTACATTTATTTTTGCTCATTTTGTCCCTTTTTAATCATTTTTACATCTATTTTTAGTCATTTTGTCTCTTTTTAGATCATTTTACATCTATTTTGGCTCATTTTGTGTCTTTTAATCATTTTTACATCTATTTTTGGTCATTTTGTGTCTTTTTGATTATTTTTACATCTATTTTTGGTCATTTTTACATCTATTTTTGGTCATTTTGTGTCTTTTTTGGTCATTTTTACATCTATTTTTGCTCATTTTGTGTCTTTTTAAATAATTTTTACATCCATTTTTAGTTATTTTGTGTCTTTTTTGGTCAATTTTACATCTATTTTTGGTCATTTTGTGTCTTTTTTGGTCATTTTTACATCTATTTTTGGTCATTTTGTCTCTTTTGTGATCATTTTTACATCTATTTTTGTTCCTTTTGTGTCTTTTTTGGTCATTTTTACATTTATTTTTGCTCATTTTGTCCCTTTTTAATCATTTTTACATCTATTTTTAGTCATTTTGTCTCTTTTAAATAATTTTTACATCTATTTTTGGTCATTTTGTGTCTTTTTTGGTCATTTTTACATCTATTTTTGGTCATTTTGTCTCTTTTTTGATCATTTTTACATCTATTTTTGGTCCTTTTGTGTCTTTTTTTGGTCATTTTTACATCTATTTTTGGTCATTTTGTGTCGTTTAATCATTTTTACATCTATTTTTGCTCATTTTGTGTCTTTTTAAAAAATATTTTTTACATCCATTTTTAGTCATTTTGTGTATTTTTTAAATCATTTTTACATCTATTTTTAGTCATTTTGTGTCTTTTTAAATAATTTTTACATCTATTTTTGGTCATTTTGTGTCTTTTTTGGTCATTTTTACATCTACAGTCATGGAAACATTGTTGATAATAACCAAAATCATGATGAATAAAACCATGTTGTGTTACTAGGAAAAGACAGATTACTACCTTAATAAACTTAACATGGAGATGACGGGAGTTAAACTCCCATATTTACTAAAGACTTCCAGTTTTTACTCTGGGGCTGGAGAAATCCAGCATTAGTTGAATTCAGTAAAACATTTGTACTATTGGGTTGATACCTTCATTATTTGGGGACTTGAGAACACCTTGTGAACAGAAATATTTATATATTCCCAATGATCTGTCAGTAAAAAGAGCAGTGTGAGCAGCTTTTTCTTTAAAAGAGAAGAGTTCCAGCAGCTCCCAGTTAATTAGTCTGATAACAGTCCAGTCTTATTCACCTTCTACAGGTTCATTTTTATTTATTTCACACAAACGTTCTCTTCAGCAACAGTCACAGCAGCAGAATTACTCTTCATAAAACAAACACCAATAAAGGTTCATCATATCTTTTTTTTTAAAACAAATAAGCAGAGGAAAATGGATGGATGGATGCCTTGCCATGGTGCATTTTCAGTCTTTCACAATTAGTTTTCACTCCATGAGAGTTAACTGTAACATTTTAGTTGCCTTAAAATATTTTATTCAGCATTGGTGTATTAACAGTTAGTGATGTCTAAATGAAGCTTCATGAATCAGTAGTTAGTGTCCTCTTTGTCAGCCTCTAATCCAAATATGGTCATTTCTAGTGTTGGGACAATGAAGCTTTGTGAAGCATTTGCTTTATTTTTTTGACCCCAATAGATAACGGTTACAGTGAAATGCCTTCCGGTTGCACTGAAATCTCAGTAGTATTAATGAGAGCATTTCACTAGTGTGTGTGAGAGCACAACATTTTAGTTGTATGTATAAAAGCATTTCACTAGTGTGTGTGTGAGAGCATTTCACTCGTGTGTGTGAGAGCATTTCACTCGTGTGTGTGAGAGCATTTCACTCGTGTGTGTGAGAGCATTTCACTAGTGTGTGTGAGAGCACAACATTTAGTTGTATGTATAAAAGCATTTCACTAGTGTGTGTGAGAGCACAACATTTAGTTGTATGTATAAAAGCATTTCACTAGTGTGTGTGAGAGCATTCCACTAGTGTGTGTGAGAGCATTTCACTCGTGTGTGTGAGAGCATTTCACTAGTGTGTGTGAGAGCATTTCACTAGTGTGTGTGAGAGCGCAACATTTTAGTTGTATGTATAAAAGCATTTCACTAGTGTGTGTGAGAGCATTTCACTAGTGTGTGTGAGAGCATTTCACTAGTGTGTGTGAGAGCATTTCACTAGTGTGTGAGAGCAATTCACTTGTGTGTGTGAGAGCATTTCACTAGTGTGTGAGAGCATTTCACTAGTGTGTGAGAGCATTTCACTAGTGTGTGAGAGCATTTCACTCGTGTGTGTGAGAGCACAACGTTTTAGTTGTATGTATAAAAGCTTTTCAGTAGTGTGTGTGAGACAGCAAAACATTTCAGTAGTGTTTGTGAATGCATTTCACCTGTATGTGTGTGAGGTTTTTACTATAGTGTGTGAATGTGTTTTGTTTTATATATGTGTGTGAATGGTAATTCTGAATTATGGCCTATACAGCCCCTCATAGGAGGACGTCACCTCTCCTTCACCACAGACAGAAGTTTTCTCTCTATGAGCTGTCTGTCTCACCATAAAGTCCAGACGTACAGCAGTATCCAGGTGTGTGTCTGGTGTGTGAGGATGAAGGAGCTCCGCTCTGCTTCGTCAGCAACACAAACATTATTCTCACACATCAGAATGCTGCATTATATTATTATACAGCAGCTGATAGGAAACAAAACGCTGCCACATACAGCTGACTGGGAGATTCAGCTCAGCTATTTGTTTTAGTTACAGACACACACACACACACACACACACACACACACACACACACACACACACACACACACACACACAGATTGATGCTCAAGCCAGAACTGAGAAAGAGAGAAACGTGTTCAACCTTTAGGTTAAATTTGTTCAGAGGATCATTCTGAACGATTTTATAATCTTGTGTCTGAAACATTATATCTCCCTGATATTTGAGGCTGTACACTGTAAAAAATGTTGCCGTAAAACACTGTAAAATTACATCAGAAATAAGGCGTAAAATTAAAAATTGTATAGACACTTAAAGACAATTTCCGTAAATCAAAGAGTAGCACAAAAACAGTAGAAAAACCACTGTTTTGCTGTAAAAAAAATATAAAGTTTTCATGTAAAATCAGTGGAAAAATAGCATGATGTCACAAAGACACAATTACCCTAAAAATAACAGGATTATTCAGGCTAAATTACAGTTTTTGCTGATATTTACATTTAAATTTACAGTAGGAAATCCACTCACTGTATTTTTTACAGTGAAGTTCTGGCAACCACAGCTGCCAGTATTTTACTGTAAATTAAACAGATTATTTTTTACAGTGTAGAGCTGTAAATATGAGTCAGACATGGAGGGAAATCCCCATGTTTGCTGTTCTGCTCACAGTCAGATAAGAAGATAAATATCAGGCTCTTTGTCCGAACTAAGGAAAAAGACCTGAGCAGGAAAACAACACTTGTCACCTTTAGCTCTGAGATGTTACATAGCATTACGTTAACACTTTTCAGGGTCATTTCTATGTTCTAAATGTTCTATGTTCTCTAGTTATCTCTATGGAGCTTTGGGCTATTTAGTCCATGTCTGAATCTTTCCATCCTGCCTGTATTCACCACTTAAAACATGTTTAAATACCATGTTGGTGTATTTATATACATATATAATAGATTTTTTATTCTGACTTACTGGATCAACATTTAGAACCAAAAAGAAACAAAGAACGTCACTGTGTGTCAATGTTTTATTCACTCTGTGTTTGGGATACTAGTCATTTTGTCTCTTTTTGTGTCTTTTTTGGTCATTTTGTGTCTTTTTTTTGTCATTTTGTATCTTTTTTTTAGTTATTTTGTCTCTTTTTGTGTCTTTTTTGGTCATTTTGTGTCTTTTTTGGTCATTTTGTATCTTTTTTTAGTCATTTTGTCCCTTTTGTGTCTTTTTTAGTCATTTTGTGTCTTTTTTTAGTCATTTTGTGTCTTTTTTTTTGTCATTTTGTATTTTTTTTTTTAGTTATTTTGTCTTTTTTTGGTCATTTTGTATCTTTTTTTTAGTTATTTTGTCTCTTTTTGTGTCTTTTTTGGTCATTTTGTGTCTTTTTTGGTCATTTTGTATCTTTTTTTAGTCATTTTGTCCCTTTTGTGTCTTTTTTAGTCATTTTGTGTCTTTTTTTTGTCATTTTGTGTCTTTTTTTTGTCATTTTGTATTTTTTTTTTTAGTTATTTTGTCTTTTTTTGGTGATTTTGTGTCTTTTTTAGTCATTTTGTCTCTTTTTTGGTCATTTGTGTCTTCTTGTAAGCTTTGTACTTGACTTGAGTAAATGTACTCAGCTACATCCCACTGCTGCTGCTCAGTGAACCCACGCTGAACTTTTTTTACCCATTTCTGTATGAGACAGAAGTTGTAGTGGACGTTAGAGACACAGAGTGAATAAAACATGGAGACAGTGAGCTTTCTGTAAAGATCTGTGTTTGGGATCACAGTTATTCTGTTTAATCTATATTTTACTCATATATTTAAAGCACTAAAGGTTATCTGCACACACACACACGCACTCTTAATCAAATATATAAGTTGAGTGGCACAGAGCTGTCTGTCCTGCAGGTACATGAGAGGTGAGACAGGCTGTGTGTGTGTGTGTGTGTGTGTGTGTGTGTGTGTGTTTAGAGGAAGCTCTCCCGCTGTTCATTCAACTCCCCGTCACATCTGCACATCAAGGCTCCCGCCGCTCCCGCGGCCCGGCCTCAGCTGGTGAAAAACTCACTTTACTCATGTTTCAAATGTTTTATTCAGTAATAAGCGTCTGTGGCTGACAGCTCGTCTGTGTGTGTTCTTCCTCTTCTATCCGTGTGAGAAACAGTTTAAAAACACTCCTCGCTTAGTTCAGGATTAGAAACGCCTTGGGTTTAGTCAGAGTCAGGGGAGAAAGGTGAAAATTAAACTTTATGTTGGGAACTAATGAGGTAAAATATGATTATTTATTAACTCTGTGGACTCTGACTCCTTCCATCCTGCCTGTATTCACTACTTAAAACATGTTTAAATACCATGTTGGTATATTTTTTTCACCTATATGACCTGATAATAATAATTTATTTTTTATTCTGACTTACTGGATCAACATTTAGAACCAAAAAGAAACAAAGAAAAACCAACATAAATGTGATCTTGTGATTGTGTGTGATCCTGTCATCAACTCTGGTTTTGGTCTAACGATTTTGGTCAATTTGTGTCTTTTTTAGTCATTTTGTGTCTTTTTTGGTAATTTTGTGTCTAATTTTAGTCATCTTGTGTCTTTTAGTGTCTTTTTTTAGTTATTTTGTGTC
Source organism: Centropristis striata (assembly GCF_030273125.1). NCBI lineage: Eukaryota > Metazoa > Chordata > Actinopteri > Perciformes > Serranidae > Centropristis > Centropristis striata. The sequence continues at coordinate 1,689,704 of NC_081528.1, read as the reverse complement.
TTCTTTTGATCACTTTGTGTCTCTTTTAGTTATTTTGTGTCTTTTTTGTCATTTTGTGTCTTTTTTAGTTATTTTGTCTCTTTTGTTGCGTCTTTTTTTAGTTATTTTGTGTCATTTTTAGTCCTTTAGTCCAACATAAAATGTGATTTTGAATCTTTTTTTTACTTTCAAAACACTATCATGCTCAATAAATAATTTTAAATGTGTCAAATGTGACCAAAGGAGTCAAATCTACCATATAAGAGGGTTCCATCCAGTTCTATCATTTGATACTAAATCTATTTGAGCTTGTCTCCAGTTTTACTTGGTATATCATCATCAAACTGAAACTGGCCTCATGGAGTTTACAGCCAGAACTTTAGAGGTAAATGTACAGTAGGGCTCCACGCTGCTTTGTTTTCTAGTCTGATGGAGGCAACAAGTCTGGATTATTGGGAGCTTTTAGTGACTCCAGAAAGGAGAAAAAGTCAGAACACAGAGAAAGAAGCATAAAAAAGTAAATGAAATACTTAATTTTCCTAAAACTGATGGATTCACTTGTTACATTATTGTACAATTAAAACATGGCAGCAAAAAGCAGACAATAAAAACACTAGATGGTTTTGTGTGTGAGGTAATAAGGAAGCTGTATAGGATCTTTCTGAAAATGAGAAGAATTATAAAAACAATCCAGTGTAATGATTGTTTTAGTGGCAGCAGAGCCTCCAGATCCAACGTTTCCTCTCAGACTCACCACAGCTCACTGACTGCCTGCAAGGTAGGAATCAATCTACCAACATATGGTATGGTTTGGAGAATGGTTGGCAGTAAATAGGCCATTTATAGTTTATGGGCAAAATATGGAAAAGCACCAGCGTGGTGGTCCAACGCTGCTGCTGCAGATGGTGGAGAGTCCAGCCAGAGCACCACTCTGGAGTCTGTATAACAGAACTATATCAGTATATGAATGCTTTTATGATGCTGCATTATGTCCTCATAAGTTGCTGCAGTAATTTGAGGGTTGATACCAATTGTTACACAGATTTGGTGCAAAATTAAACCATTTTTCACCTTCTCGAGAATTGATAAAAATGGTGAAAATCCCTCCGAAATACCACACGAAGACACCAAGATTGTTGTAGAATGTAGAAGATTTCTGCAGGAATTGCATTTTTCACCGACTGAATGGCGAGCACTTAAATTAAATAAGTAAACTGGAAATTATTGCAAAAGAGTCTGGCTGCAGAGCTGCACTGTGAGGTCCGGAAGTTGATTTGAAGCCTTTCAAAATAAAAGTGAGTCTACCGGAAGCACGTATTTTCATTTTCATTTTGTGTCTTTTTTGGTCATTTGGTGTCTTCTGTGGTTTTTATTGGTAATTTTGTCTCTTTTTTGTCATTTTGTGTCTTTATGTGTCTTTTGTTAGTCATTTTGTGTCTGTTTTGGTCATTTTGTGTCTTTTGTTGAGTAATTTGTAGTTATTTTGTGTCTTTTTTGGTCATTTTGTCTCTTTGTGTCTTTTTGGGTCATTTTGTGTCTTTTTTTAAAAGTAATTTTGTATCTTTTTGTGTCTTTTTTGGTCATTTTCTGTCTTTTTTTAGTCATTTTGTGTCTTTTTGGTCATTTTGTGTCTTTTGTTGTGTCATTTTTTTGTTATTTTGTGTCTTTTTTTTGTCATTTTGTGTCTTTTTTTGTCATTTGTGTCTTTTTTAGGCCTTTTTGTTTTGACGTCATTTAGCGACTTTTAGGACAGCCAATAGCTACTTTCCTTATTGAACCTCTTCTCTCCTTTAGGTCGGAGACGTTGTTTCCATGAGAGGCAGTTCAGGAAAAAGTTACAAATAGCAGTTTGATTGTCTGTTTCTGTTGTGTTTTTTCTTTCCTGTTATAAAGCTGCTGGCCAAAAGGATCCTGATCCAGGTGAGTTACCTCAAACAGCCTCTCTGGGTCGACCACCAGTCATGTTCATGTGTATCTGTGGATAATTTCAGCTTGAACTTCTTCATTAGTAATGGATGAAATACAGCAAAAACAACTTCCCCCATGCAGGACTCTCCTCCAGCTCTGTGTTTACTCCTCTTTCTGTTCCCACAATGCAACTTAACAGCCTCTTCCATTGAGCCCTTCCTGGTATTAGTATTCCTAGAATGTCACCCACTTAAATGCATATTCTTTCTGATTAAGAAACACTTTGCTATTAGACAGCCACAGTCTTTATGTTAACCCTATAATGCCAAGTGTATCATATTTGATACACAAGTTTTTGAGACCTCTACATCATCAGTGTGAAAATGACCTAAAGTTAGGTCTTCTTTTGCATGAATTCCTGCATTAATACACCGCTGACTTCAGAAAACACAGTGGACCAACACCAGCAGAGGACATGGCCCCAAATCACTACTGACTGAGGACTCCAATATTAAACTTTTTCACAATATTCTAATTTTCTGAGACACTGAGTTTTGTGTATATGCTATAACACTGGAATCAAACGATGGTTTCAGGCCCGTTTACTTTCATGTAATTGGGATATATATTTTTGGTCATTTTGTGTCTTTTTTTGGTCATTTTGTGTCTTTTTATAGTCATTTTGTGTCTTTTTGTGTCTTTTTTAGTCATTAAGTCTCTTTTTTTGGACATTTTGTGACTTTTTATAGTAATTTTGTCTTTTTTGGTCATTTTGTGTCTTAAGTTAGTTATTTTGTGGCTTTTTTTGGTCATCTTGTGTCTTTTGTTGTGTCTTTTTTAGTTATTTTGTGTCTTTTTTTAGTCATTTTGTCCTCTTTTTTAGTCCTTTACTCAAACATAAAATGTGAATTTGACCTTTTTTTTTTACTTTCAAAACACTATCATGCTCCATAAAGAATTTGAAATGTTGCAAATGTGAACAAAGGTGTCAAATATAACATATAAGAGGGTTCAATAAAAACACTCCAGTTTAAAAAAAATAAAAAAATTCTGGCAATTATTTCATGGTTCAGGCTTTATAGGGTTAAGTAGCACATATTTTCATTTTGTGTCTTTTTTAGTTATTTTGTGTCTTATTTTAGTAATTTTGTGTCTTTTTTTGGTCATTTTCTGTCTATTTTTTAGTAATTTTGTGTCTTTTTGGGTCATTTTGTGTCTTTTTTTAGTCATTTTCTGTCTTTTTTGGTCATTTTCTGTCTTTTGTTGTGTCATTTTTTGTTATTTTGTGTAATTTTCAGTAATTTTGTGTTTTTTTTTGTCATTTTGTGTTTTCGTAGTGGAGTTCTTCATTAGTAATGGATGAAATACAGCAGAAATAAACACAACTCCCCCCATGCAGGACTCTCCTCCAGCTCTTCCATTGAGCCCTTCCTGGTATTAGTATTCCTAGAATGTCACCCACTTAAATGCATATTCTTTCTGATTAAGAAACACTTTGCTATTAGACAGCCACAGTCTTTATGTTAAGTGGAGTAGATATAGACAGGATTTAAATAGTACTTCACACTCTGATTGTTGCTTTTCTCGCAGTTGCTGCATTTCTCACAGTTAAGTATTTTTTATTTCATTAGCAGGCACAGCAGATATGTTTCTGCAGTGAGAAGGAGGTAAGTGTGTTTTGATTTTATGAAGAGCATGAATGCATTCATGTGGCCTTGAAGAGCCCGCAGAGTGGAAACACTGTGACAAAACGGCTCCCAGGGGGCCACTACAGCTCCTCAGGTGATCAATGTTTGAGATGCAACTGTTTAGATACTGTGTGTGTGTGTGTGTGCAATCATCTCATAAGTGTGTGTAACTGTTGACATTTCTGTTTGTCTGTGTGTAGTAAGAGGTCTCCAGTGAATTCTTTCAACAGCTTTTAAAAAAAATGAATGAATCACTGCAGAATAAAACTATACTATAGTAGAATATGCTCTCTAGTGCTTGGAAGTAACTATGTTGATCTAGTACTGCACTTAAAGCAGCTATAGTCAGGTTTTATAATAACAACGTACTAAATGACCCCCCATTTAGAGAGCTCAGCGATCTGACTGCAACTTTGCTTCACTCTCAAGGCTCTCATTGTGTTGTTTTCGAACAGTATATATCAGTTTTTTCAGAAAAAAAGCTGCAAAAAGCAGCTGCACACTACCCAAACAGCAGACAGACACAGTTAGAGACTTCCTTAGAACCACAGTGGGACATTGAGCAGCTGAAGAGACAGATTTTTTTCTCAGGAAGTGGTGAAAATAACATAAGTTGCGGAAAACAACGTAAGTTAAGGAAAACAACAAAAGTTAAGGAAAACAATGTAAGTTACGGAAAACAACGTAAGTTACGGAAAACAACGTAAGTTACGGAAAACTACCTTAGTTACGGAAAACTACCTTAGTTACGGAACACAACAAAAGTTACGGAACACAACAAACAACGTGATTCACGTAAGTTACGGAAAACAACGTAAATTACGGGAAACAACGTAAGTTACGGAAAACAACGTAAGTTACGGAAAACAACGTAAGTTACGGAAAACTACAAAAGTTACGGAACGCAACAAAAGTTACGGAACACAACAAAAGTTACGGAAAACAACAAAAGTTACGGAAAACAACAGAAGTTACGGAAAACAACAAAAGTTACGGAAAACAACGTGATTTACGTAAGTTACGGAAAACAACGTAAATTACGGAAAACAGCGTAAATTACGGAAAACAATGTAAGTTACGGAAAACAACGTAAGTTACGGAAAACTACGTAAGTTACGGAAAACTACAAAAGTTACGAAAACACAAAAAAAGTTACGGAAAACAACAAAAGTTACGGAAAACAACGTAAGTTACGGAAAACAACGTGATTTACGTAAGTTACGGAAAACAACGTAAATTATGGAAAACAAAATAAGTTACGGAAAACAATGTAAGTTACAGAAAACAACGTAAGTTACGCGAAACTACGTAAGTTACAGAAAACAACAAACGTTACGGAAAACAACATAAGTTACAGAAAACTACCTAAGTTATAGAAAAACTACGTAAGTTACAGAAAACTACGTAAGTCACTGAAAACAACATAAGTTACAGAAAACAACAAACGTTACAGAAAACAACATAAGTTACGAAAAACAACATAAGTTACGGAAAACAACATAAGTTACAGAAAACAGCGTAAGTTACGCAAATCTATGTAAATCACAAACCGTGACCCACTTAAGTTACATAAGTTAAGTTATGCAAACAATGTAACTTATATTGATGTTTTGAGGGACACCAGTCAATTAACATGTGGTTAATGTAATTTAAAACACATAAAACAAGACATTTGTGTGATTTAAACAGCTGTGTATACAGACAACTCACTTAACGGTCTCTCCCAGTGGGAATTCCCAGAAACTTTTCACTTTCTTCAAAAGTAGCTCCACCTTGACCAGCTACAACAGGGGCCATTTTATTGCAGAACAAGAACTTTTACTTCAATACTCTAAGTACATTTTGCTGATGAGTTGGAGGTTTGAATGGAAAACTTTTAATTATCTTTACGTCGTTGTTTTGGTTTATTTATTTACTGAAATAAAGTCTTCCTCCACAACTGAAGTCATCACAAATACAGTGGAGCTGGTGCCGAGCAGCCCAAACTGCTGTTAATTAGTGTTCTTTTTTTTTGAAGAACAGAATGAAAAACAAGCTGTGTGAGACCTGAGCCACGACTACGATCAGATCCAAGGGTTGTCTGCCAGCAGCCCTGTGTGTGTGTGTGTGTGTGTGTGTGTGTGTGTGTGTGTTCTTGTTCTTCCTACATAGTGAGGACCGGAACACGTTTTTAGCCAACAGAGTGAGGACATTTTTTCAAAGTGAGGACATTTCAGCCGGTCCTCACTTCTTTAAAGGCTTTTTTTTTTTAGGTTTTAGACTTTGTTTTAAGGGTTAAAGGTTACATGATAATGATAATTAACTGAAACTGTATTGTGTGGTTACAAAACTAACTAAAATTATAGTGAAAATGTCCTTCGTTTTCATCTTTGTCAACTTTTTTCATACATAATGAAGATGGATCAGACAAAGGAAATAAAGGCAAAATTTACTGTGACCTCTTTTAATCTGCCACCCAACAAATACCCCATTACAAAACACTACAACTAATAAAAAAATCTACTAAAACTAAAGCATTTAAAAAAAAAAAATACTAAACTAAAACTAACAAACTCACTATAAAAACTAACTGAATTTGAAAACAAAAATTCACAACAAAATTAAAACTAAAACTAATGAAAAATCCCAAACTATTATAACCTTGCAAAAGGGAATTCACTGTTCCAAAGACGGCCCTCACAAAGATGTACAAGGATGTGTGTGTGTGTGTGTGTGTGTGTGTGTGTGTGTGTGTGTGTGTTCTTGTGCTTCCAACATAGTGAGGACCGGAACACGTTTTTAACCAACAGCGTGGGGAAATTTTTGCAAAGTGAGGACATTTCGGCCGGTCCTCACTTCTTTAAAGGCTTTTTTGAGATTTCAGACTTTGTTTTAAGGGTTAAAGGTTACAATCAGGTTTATGTTAGGGTAACCATGGTTACCTTATGGTAAGGTGGAACAAGGTTATTATAGTTAACAAGAAATAACGGAAACTAGAATTGAAAAAAACATTTTCGTTATCTGAAATAAAAATAAAAACGAGAGTTTTTTAAAAAAACGATAACTAACTGAAACTGTATTTTGTGGTTACAAAACTAACTAAAACTAACTAAAATTATAGTGAAAATGTCCTTCATTTTCGTTTTTGTCAACTTTTTTCATACGTAATAAAGATGGATAAGACAAAGGAAATAAAGGCAAAATTTACTGTGACCTCTCCAACAAATACCGCATTACAAAAAACTACAACTAATAAAAACTAAACTGAAACTAAAGCATTTAAAATAAATACATACTAAACTAAAACTAGCAAACTCACTCTAAAAACTCATTAAAACTAACTGAATTTGAAAACAAAAATTCACAACAAAATTAAAACTAAAACTGATGAAAAATCCAAAACTATTATAACCTTGCAAGGGAATTCACTATTCTAATGAGGGCCCTCACAAAGATAGAAGTACAAGAATATGTGTGTGTGTGTGTGTGTGTGTGTGTCTGAAGGTTTACTGATCAACTGACCCCCTTTCTTTCTTTCTTTCTTTCTTCCTTTCTTTCTCTCTCTCTGCCTTCATCGGGGCGGTACAGCTCGCTGAAGCAGCGGGTTCAGAAATGAAGAACAACAAAAACACTGATGACTTTTATGGATTTTTTTTTTTAGATAATGCTTCTGCTGCAGGATGTGGTCGGCTTGGTTCATTGTGCCAAAAAAACAGAGAGAGAGAGATGGAAAGTTGCAGATGAGAAGGAGGAGGAAGAGGAGGAGGGGAAAGAAGAGAGAGTGAAGGAGTTCATCCATGAGACGGGGGACGGTATTTTACAAAGGCGACGGAGAGGAACTTAGATAGAAAGATAGACGAGAAGAAGAAGGATGGAGGGATGGAGGAGGAGAATATTGAGTTGGGAATATGGTGTTTCCTCTTGCCATGCCTGTGTTGTTGTTGTTGTGTTCCCAGCAGAGGAGTTTATCTGAAGTATCTGGATCTAAGTGAATTACTGTAGCCGAGATAAGCAGCCGGGGCCGCTTTCAGGACAATCAGATCTGCATCAAGGTCTCAGGGCATTTTATTGACCATCCGAGGGTCCCCACGGGGTTAATGTAGAGGCTGGGTTTACTCTCTCTCTCTCTCTCTGTGTGTGTGTGGCATTTAATTCCTGTTCTTTTTCACATCGTTGCTAAGTTGCTCTGCCACAGATTCACATCAACACTTTTTTATTGCCACGAGCGAGCACGCACACACAAACAAACAAACAAACAAACAAACAAACGCCGGCCCATTGTGTGACGGCCTTGTAAGTTACGGAAAACAACCTAAGTTATAGAAAACAGCATAAGTTAAGGAAAACAACGTAAGTTACGGAAAACAACGTAACTTACAGAAAACAACGTAAGTTACAGAAAACAACATAAGTTATGGAAAACAGCGTAAGTTACGGAAAACAACCTAAATTACGGAAAACAACGTAAGTTACGGAAAACAACGTAAGTTACGGAAAACAATATAAGTTGCGATAAACAATATAAGTTACGGAAAACAATAAAAGTTACGGAAAACTATGTAAGTTACGGAAAACAACCTTAGTTACAGAAAACAGCATAAGTTAAGGAAAACAATGTAAGTTACGGAAAACAATGTAAGTTACAGAAAACAACCTAAGTTACAGAAAACAGCATAAGTTAAGGAAAACAACGTAAGTTACGGAAAACAACGTAACTTACGGAAAACAACGTAAGTTACAGAAAACAACATAAGTTATGGAAAACAGCGTAAGTTACGGAAAACAACATACGTTACGGAAAACAACAAAAGTTACAGAAAACAACGTAAGTTATGGAAAACAACCTAAGTTAGGGGAAGCAACATAACACTCTCAAGGCTCTCATTGTGTTGTTTTCGAACAGTATACATCAGTTTTTCGAGCAGCTGAAGAGACAGATTTTTTTTTTTTCTCAGAGGTGGCCGTGGACAAAAACAGAGTTAAAAACATAATGAACATTGGCAGAAACAGCAGCCCGGGCCGCTTTCAGGACAATCAGATCTGCATCAAGGTCTCAGGGCATTTTTATTGACCATCTGAGGGTCCCCACGGAGTTAATATAGAGGCTGGATTTACTCTGTGTGTGTGTGTGTGTGTGTGTGTGTGTGTGTGGCATTTAATTCCTGTTCTTTTTCACATCGTTGCTAAGTTGCTCTGCCACAGATTCACATCAACACTTTTTTTATTGCCATGAGCGAGCACGCACACACAAACAAACAAACGGCGTCCCCATTGTGTGACGGCCTTGTAATTTCCCACTAGAGCTGGGTGACTGTTGGTTAGCTGATGAGTGGATGTGGCGTCCCTGTATGGATGAGGCCTGTGAGTGTGTGTCTGGCCTTTGAATGAGACTCTCTCTCTCTGCCTCGGCCTTGAAACGGCTTACAGCTGCTTTGCAAAAGTGATACAAATGTGTTTGACTACTTATAACTCGGTGTTAAAGGAGTGATCTTTCTGTCGAGAGCCAATTATTTTTTAAAGTGTCTCCATCTTTAGTGTGAAGCTGTGTGAGCTGTGAGCTTTTGTAGCACAGATCACATGATAGCCGCTCTGTGGTTGACTTTATTTCATTTACACTTTCAGTTTTACACACAGCACGCTGTTAAATATCTCTGAAGAGGTCTGGTTCAAATGTTTCCCCTCTTGTGCAGATCGTTCTGGGAGATCCTCTGTGACTTCCACCTCCATCTTGATCCCTGGGAACATTTCCTGTTGTTTGACTCTAGTGAGGGAGTTAGTTACTGAAAACAACATAAGTCACAAAAAACAACACAAGTTATGGAAAACAACACAAGTTACGGAAAACAACCTAAATGATGGAAAACAACTTAAGTAACGGAAAACAACGCAAGTTACTGAAAACAACATTAGTTACTGAAAACAACATTAGTTACTGAAAACAACATAAGTTACTGAAAACAACATTAGTTACTGAAAACAACATAAGTTACTGAAAACAACATTAGTTACTGAAAACAACATAAGTTACTGAAAACAACATTAGTTACTGAAAACAACATAAGTTACTGAAAACAACATTAGTTACTGAAAACAACATTAGTTACTGAAAACAACATAAGTTACGGAAAACAACGCAAGTTACTGAAAACAGCATTAGTTACTGAAAACAACATAAGTTACGGAAAACAACGCAAGTTACGGAAAACAACGCAAGTTACGGAAAACAACGTAAGTTACGGAAAACAACCTAAATGATGGAAAACAACATAAGTAACGGAAAACAACATAAGTTACTGAAAACAACATTAGTTACTGAAAACAACATAAGTTACTGAAAACAACATTAGTTACTGAAAACAACATAAGTTACTGAAAACAACATTAGTTACTGAAAACAACATAAGTTACTGAAAACAACATAAGTTACTGAAAACAACATTAGTTACTGAAAACAACATTAGTTACTGAAAACAACATAAGTTACTGAAAACAACATTAGTTACTGAAAACAACATAAGTTACTGAAAACAACATAAGTTACTGAAAACAACATAAGTTACTGAAAACAACATAAGTTACTGAAAACAACATTAGTTACTGAAAACAACATAAGTTACTGAAAACAACATTAGTTACTGAAAACAACATAAGTTACTGAAAACAACATTAGTTACTGAAAACAACATAAGTTACTGAAAACAACATTAGTTACTGAAAACAACATAAGTTACTGAAAACAACATAAGTTACTGAAAACAACATTAGTTACTGAAAACAACATTAGTTACTGAAAACAACATTAGTTACTGAAAACAACATAAGTTACTGAAAACAACATAAGTTACTGAAAACAACATAAGTTACTGAAAACAACATAAGTTACTGAAAACAACATTAGTTACTGAAAACAACATAAGTTACTGAAAACAACATTAGTTACTGAAAACAACATTAGTTACTGAAAACAACATTAGTTACTGAAAACAACATAAGTTACTGAAAACAACATAAGTTACTGAAAAAAACATAAGTTACTGAAAACAACATTAGTTACTGAAAACAACATTAGTTACTGAAAACAACATTAGTTACTGAAAACAACATAAGTTACGGAAAACAACGCAAGTTACTGAAAACAACATTAGTTACTGAAAACAACATAAGTTATGGAAAACAACGTAAGTTACGGAAAACAACGCAAGTTACGGAAAACAACGTAAGTTACGGAAAACAACGTAAATCACAAACCGTGACCCACTTAAGTAACATAAGTTAAGTTACGCAAACAATGTAACTTATATTGATCTTTTGAGGGAAGAGTCTGTCAATTAACATGTGGTTACATATTTACACTTTCAGTTTTACACACATCACAGTGTTAAGATATCTCTGAATCTCTCAAATCTATCCATGTTTCTTTTGTTGAACACTCTGAACCTGAGATATTTCTCTGGTGAAGGACACTAAGGTTGCTTCCACATAAATTCGGGTGGACTCGGTGCAATTCAGTGGTAAAGTTGCAACATTTTTAATTTGGTCATGTTTACTTCAACTCAGCATTGTAAACAAATGTCCTTGGTCTATTGGATGGACCATGTGAGTGAAAGAGCTGACACTTTCTCGAAGAAGAATTAAATAAATTGTTGGCAGTTTTTAAAATTTTTATGCAGTATTGGTCTGCTGTGCGATTGAAACCATTGGCCATAATTCTGTCGCTAAGTAATTTGAAGACTTTGTTGTTTTTGTGTATAGTCACAAGCAACAGCTTTATGTGATCGTCTGACCATATTTGGATGAGGACCTTCACTTCATCATTAGACCATGTCATCACAAGAGACATTTTTCAAGCCTGCTACGACTGGGCCTGATGTTAATTCTCAAATTTCCATCCAAATTCAACCCAGAATGCTCTGTGTTTTGGTTTGCTTCCTTCCTTTGGTCCGGACCAGGCGGCAACCTCTAGGTCTGAGCAGGGAACCAGGCGGCAACCTCCGGGTCTGAGCAGGGATCCAGGCGGCAACCTCCAGGTCTGAGCAGGGAACCAGGCGGCAACTTCTGGGTCTGAGCAGGGAACCAGGCGGCAACCTCCAGGTCTGAGCAGGGAAACAGGCGGCAACTTCTGGGTCTGAGCAGGGAACAAGGTGGCAACCTCCAGGTCTGAGCAGGGAACCAGGCGGCAACCTCCGGGTCTGAGCTGGGATCCAGGCGGCAACCTCCAGGTCTGAGCAGGGAACCAGGCGGCAACTTCTGGGTCTGAGCAGGGAACCAGGCGGCAACCTTTGGGTCTGAGCAGGGAACCAGACGGCAACCTCCAGGTCTGAGCAGGGAACCAGGTGGCAACCTCCAGGTCTGAGCAGGGAAACAGGCGGCAACTTCTGGGTCTGAGCAGGGAACAAGGTGGCAACCTCCAGGTCTGAGCAGGGAACCAGGCGGCAACCTCCAGGTCTGAGCAGGGAACCAGGCGGCAACCTTGCAGGGAGGCAAACCTGGAAGTGCCTTAAGCTGCATTCTACCGAAAATTCCAGCAGGGGGTGCCAACGAAAGTTGCAGAAGCATTTGGGTCCATTCATTTCAATACAAAATGAGAAAACTTCTCACTTGATTTATTACCTCAGAAATGTTTTTTTAAGACAACACTTTGGTCTCAATCACTAGTAAAAACAAACAGAAACCTGCTCTGTACATTTCCCACCACCTGACATCTTTATTGTTTATTTCTCCTCTTCTCTCCAGTCATGGTTTGATATTAATAACTTCTCCGGAAACTGTAAATGAAACTAAAGTTCAACCGACATTGATTTGTTGCGCTGCTGTCAGAGGGTCCTGTTTACATAAAGTGGGTTCCTTTCTGTTATTTAAGCAGTTTATCTTATCTGAGACATTGAAAAAAATAAAACTTACCTCTGTAGACAGAAAATAATGTTGTGTTTTTCCCCATAACTGTGGCATTATGTAAACAAACAGATATTTAAGGGTTAACATTCTGCTAAAATAGTATTTATATAGCAGTTTTTAATAGGGACATTTTTGTCCTCTAAGGTAACAAGAGGGGTTATTTTTATTTGAAATTAAGCCCTGGATTGTGTAGTATTTTTATAGCAGTTTTAATTGGGAACATATTAATCTGCTAAGGTAACAAGTGGGGTTTTTGTAATTTTACATTTCAAATACAAAAAAATGTAAACAAACTGGCACTTAAAGGTTTAAAATGGGAGAAATGAATGAATATTCTGTAGTCATGATTTAACTCAGTGAAGTGGAAAAAACATATAAACATAATGCATCAAATGTGTCCTCTAAGGGAAGAAGAAGAAGGACTTTTTAAAGACTTTAGCATTCATGCTGTTTAGTCTGCACAAGCATTTGATTTGACAGCTTTCATACGAGTGTAAAGGAACCTTTGGAAAAGTTGCATCACGACATAATCAAAGAGACGAAGATTATCTCGTTAGTCACAAACTCACTTTTATTTTGTGTCTTTTTTTGGTTAGTCACAAACTCACTTTTATTTTGTGTCTTTTTTTGGTCATTTTGTGTCTTTTTTGGACATTTTTTGTCTTTTTTTGGTCATGTTCTGTCTTTTTTTGGTCATTTTGTGTCTTTTTTGGTCATGTTGTGTCTTTTTTGGTCATTTTGTGTGTCTTTTTTGGTCATGTTGTCTTTTTTTGGTAATTTTGTGTCTTTTTTTGGGCCTTTTGTGTCTTTTTTTGTCATTTTGTGTCTTTTTTGGTCATGCTGTGTCTTTTTTTGGTCATTTTGTGTCTTTTTTGGTAACTTTGTGCCTTTTTGGGCCTTTTGTATCTTTTTTTTGTAATTTTGTGTCTTTTTTGGGGTCATTTTGTGTCTTTTTTTGTCATTTTTCTGTCTTTTTTTTGTGATTTTGTGTCTTTTTTAAATCATTTTGTGTCTTTTTTGTGATTTTGTGTCTTTTTTTAATCATTTTGTGTCTTTTTTGGTCATTTTGTGTCATGATTTAACTCAGTGAAGTGGAAAAAGCATATAAACATAATGCATCAAATGTGTCCTCTAAGGGAAGAAGAAAAAGGACTTTTTAAAGACTTTAGCATTCATGCTGTTTAGTCTGCACAAGCATTTGATTTGACAGCTTTCATACGAGTGTAAAGGAACCTTTGGAAAAGTTGTTTCACGACATAATCAAAGAGACGAAGATTATCTCGTTAGTCACAAACTCACTGATCTGATGCTCACATCAACTGAATCAGGTTCTCATCAGGTAGATTTATAACCTCGTCTCATCCTGTCACTCCTCTCTAACTCCCACTCTCTCTTTCTCTTTTTTTTTGGGTTAGCTCCTCATCATCATCATCCTCCTCATCATCATGTTCAGTGTATATTTATTCTCCACTGGCAGGATGTGAAAAAGTTTCATGAGCGTTTCGTGTCGTCTTCCTCAGAGTCAAATTAGTTTGTGAAAATCTGTCAGTCTGTCGCTAAGAAGTGTCAGCTGCTTAGCGACAGCAGATCCTCAGCCGCAGGGCACACACACACACACACACACACACACACACAGGGCCAAAACTGTCAGAAACACACACACACACGATACTCCAAGTTAAGGTTGTGTGTGTGTGTTTACACTGCAAAAACTGACATCTAAGTCAGATTAAATGTGTTAGATCAAGGGGATTTATGCTTATTTTTTGTCTGATCAGATAGTTCTTCTTAGTCAGCATCTTTTATGTTTCACTTGTTTTAAGTGTTTTTGGTCCTTAATTAGCTAAATAATAATAATATTACAGCTTGTTACTGAGATTTTATGACCTATACTGAGTAAATACATGCTGGAAACTAGAATATCAACAGTTACAAAGATGGTTCATCAACACTTACAAGACTTACAAGAAACAAAAAGACACAAAATAACTAAAAAAAAAAGACACAACATACACAAACGACCAAAAAAGACACAAAATGACTAAAGGATCAAAGGCAATCAGAGCAGAGCAATCAACAGAATTAACTGCCACCAACTGCCAATATTCTGTAACAGAGGTGGACAGACTGGAATTTCTGGCCTCGAACAGAAAGCATTTTTTGCAAAACCATAATAACTATCATTGATCCGACTTCACTTTGAGCATCCTGAGTTCTTCCTGAACGTCTACATATGTTTTTTTTAAAAGAAAAATTAAGAAATAGCTTTGTTAGAGCGATCTAAAAAGACTGTTACATCTCCCTTTTTCAGAAATCTTCCTGCGTTTTTAATTTGGGAGCCAATGAGGCTGTTGGTGGTGTTGGTGGATCATCTGTGCGTCCTACGCCCAAACTATAACTCTGACAGCTTTACCAGAGGATTGTGAGGGAGAAGACTAATTTTCCTACGTTTCTATGTATAAATTATTTCTGTAGAGTGGAATTTGCGGCCTGGAGCGCAGTTTTCAAATTTATTTTTTGACAGTTTTTTCTCTCCCTCTACACTCTGGTGATGATGTCACACACTGTGACACGAACATTCCGTGCAATACACACCCATTATAATCTCAGAATTTCTCCAAAAATGATCATGGTCATTGAACAGGGATTGATAAAAAACTATATGACCTATCGAAACGTGGATTAATACACCGATACACAAGACTTGTGTCTACTGTTTAAAGTTTAAATGGAGTCTCTAGGTGAAATTATGCCGGAGAAGTAGACGTTTAAAAATCTCCAATTATTGTTCTTTTTCGCTCATTTTTTTTACTTGTTTAAGAAAGTCTTGACAAGACAAATTTTCTTGTTCTTGTTGTTTTGTGTCATTTTTTAGTCATTTTGTGTCTTTTTTTAGTCATTTTGTGTCTTTTTTTAGTCATTTTGTGTCTTTTTTAGTATTTTTTTTACATGTTGTGTCTTTTTTAGTCATTTTATGTCTTTGGCAGATAATTTTGCTATTTTTTAAGCAAAATACACCTAATTTTTGTACTTTTTTTCTTCTTTTTGAGAGGTGGCTTTTTGCAGTGTACATGCTTCTACTGTACGCTCATTCTCTCCCCCTCTCCTCACACACACACACACACACACACACACACACACACACACACAGCTGTGCTCCCTAACATCAGCAGGGGTGATGTGTCTTCTCCAGTCTCACCTGAGGGCGAGCTGCGAGCAGCAGCAATCTGTCGCCTGTCACTCTCCATCACTTTTCAATCCTCATTCCTCTCCGATACACAAGCAGAGCGGCTGCGACAACTCTTTAAAGACTTTCAAATCAACTTGAGTCATCTGACTGCAGTTCAACAGCTGCTCGCTAATGGAGGGGCCTTGATGTTGAGGGCCCGGCCCTGCACGCTCCCACACACTTCCACTGCTTTATTTCTTTGGAAAACATTTTTTTTTTTGATGGAAAAACAAATGTTTGTGCTGTGAGAAACTGTGGGTGTGAAGCAGCTTCTGAAGCAGGCTGCACCATCAAAAAGACCTATAGTGAGTGAATACATGCTGGAAACCATAATATCAAAAGTTACAAAGCTGTTTCATCAACACTTACAAGACACAAAAAGACACAAAATGACCAAAAAAAAGACACAAAATACCTAAAGAAGACACAACAACAGACACAAATGACCAAAAAAGACACAAAATGACCCAAAAAAAAGACACAAAATAACTAAGAGAAGACACAAAATGACCCCAAAAGACACAAAATGACCCAAAAAGTCTCAACAAAAGACACAAATGACCAAAAAAGACACAAACCGACCAAAAAAAGACACAAACCGACCAAAAAAAGACACAAAATAACAAAAAAAGACACAAAATAACTAAAAAAAAGACACAAAATGACCAAAAAAAGACAAAAAATAAGTAAAAAAGACACAAAATAACTAAAATAGACATAACAACAGACACAAAATGACCAAGAAAGACACAAAATGACCCAAAAAGTCACAACAAAAGACACAAATGACCAAAAAAGACAAACTGACCAAAAAAAGACACAAAATACCAAAAAAAAGACAAAATGCCAAAAAAAAGACACAAAATAACTAAAAAAAAAGACACAAAATGACCAAAAAAAGACAAAAAATAAGTAAAAAAGACACAAAATAACTAAAATAGACACAACAACAGACACAAATGACCAAGAAAGACACAAAATGACCAAAAAGACACAAAATTGTCAAAATAAAAGACACAAAATAAATTGAGGGTGTGAAGCAGCTTCTGAATCAGGCTGCACCATCAAAACGGGATTGGATCAAATCGTTCAATCAATCAATCAATCAATCAATCAATCAATCAATCAATCAATCAATCAATCAATCAGACTTTATTTGTAGAGCACTTTTCATACAAGAGAGATGCAACACAAAGTGCTTTACATAAAAAAGGAGAAAGTAATAATAATAATAATTTAAAAAAACAAAGCACAAAGTGAGGAAGCTCCATCTCAACATGGAGCAGTGAGGAAACACTGGAGGCGGGTTAGAAATTAATTAGATAAAAGTAAAGTAAGGTAAGATAAGAACAAATAAAATAAAATAAATGTCATTTTGTGTCTTTTTATAAAGGAAGTGAATAAATCTGAATACTTCTACCACCTCTGGTTTTCTCTTGGAGTTGGAACAATCTGACAGCATTTTTACATTTCACATGAAAACACATCCTCCTTTTAACACTTCAAGTAGCTTTTGCATGTTTAAAATGATCACAAAAGAGAAATTATTTGAAATGTATGTCAGTATTTATGAGGGAAGTGGTAATTAAAGAGTCTGTCCTTCAGCTCAGAGGTGACAGATCTGCAGATAAAACACTTTAAATTCTGCTGCTGCAAAATATTCTGCTAGCTGTGTTTTGTCCAGTAATGATATTAATAATAATAATAATAATAATAATAATAATAATAATAATAATCGAGCATGGTGGAAATAAAGCCTGGAACACAATCAGCTCTAAAAACACCTTCAGGTCTGTAAAGTGTTTCATTTAATGATCATCGTGGTTAAATCCACCACACAGAGACATCCCCCTGATCTAATCAGGGAGCTGCCAGCTGCTTTCAGGAACAGCTAGATTGGCTTTTTGTTTCCTTTGTAATATAATTAGTTAAATCTTTAAAAATACAATTAGGCTCCAGCAGCAGCAGTTATCAGGGTGAACACTCACACAACCTGTGAGTTTTAGATTCCTTCCTTATTATTAATGATGCAGGAACACACAGCTTCCTTTTTTGGTCAATTTGTGTCTTTTTGAGTCATTTTTACATCCATTTCTGGTCATTTTGTGTCTTTGTTGATCATGTTTAAATCTATTTTTGGTCATTTTGTGTGTTTTTTTATGACTTTTTACAAAAAAATTTGGTCATTTTGTGTCTTTTTTAATAGTTTTAACATCTATTTTTGGTCATTTTGTGTCTTTGTTGATCATGTTTAAATCTATTTTTGGTCATTTTGTGTGTTTTTTTTATGACTTTTTAGAAAAAAATTTGGTCATTTTGTGTCTCTTGATGATTTTTACATCATTTTTTGGTCATTTTGTGTCTTTCTTGATCATGTTTACATCTATTTTTGGTCATTTTATGTCTTTTGATCATTTTCAACATATATTTTTGGTCATTTTGTGTGTTTTTTTTTATGACTTTTTACAAAAAATTTTGGTCATTTCGTGTCTTTTGATCATTTTAACATATATTTTTGGTCATTTTGTGTGTTTTTTTATGACTTTTTACAAAAAAATTTGGTCATTTTGTGTCTTTTGATGATTTTTACATATATTTTTGGTCATTTTGTGTGTTTTTTTATGACTTTTTACAAAAAAATTTGGTCATTTTGTGTCTTTTGATGATTTTTACATAATTTTTGGGTCATTTTGTGTCTTTCTTGATCATTTTACATCTTTTTTTGGGTCATTTTGTGTCTTTTTTGATCATTTTAGCATATATTTTTGGTCATTTTGTGTTTTTTTTTTGGTTTGTTTTTACCATTTTCACATATATTTTTGGTCATTTTGTGTCTTTTTTGATCATTTTTACATCAATTTTTGGTCACTTTGTATCAAACAGCTGGGACATAAATCAAAGACATATTTCCTCCTGTTTTACTTTATCTCTCTTATCATCCATTCTCCTCTTTTCTCTCTCTGCTCGTGACTCTCCAACCCAACCCACTGTGTTTATTTCATGTGTGAATCCCTCAGGAACATGTTTGTGTTGCTCTTGTGATTCCACAGATCTCTCTGCCTTCATTTATCCGCCCGCCCCGCTCGTTTGTTTGCCGCTCTGCATGGAGACGCGTCTTGCTCAGACTGCTCTGTTCAATTAGTGACGATAACAAGCTCAATAAATCCAGTCAAGGAGGCGGCTGATGTCACAGCATACTGAGTCTACTGATGTCGAGGGACGCTGCTTTTTATAGCAGATACGCTCAACACATTACTTTAGTTTGGTTATGAAGATATTAAACATTATGGATGTAGATGTCCCCAAATAACTCTTTACCTCTGATCCTCAAGTGGAACTGACTGATCGTCACATTATGTGTTTTTTGACTGAGATACATGAGGCTGTCACTAAGTTGTTGCTTCAGAATGGACAGACTTAGAAGGATCAGAGGAGATTCATAGACAGAAAACAAAACGAAACACATTCACACACTATAGCAACACACACACAAATGAAACGCTATAGTAAAAACCTCACACAAACAACTGAAATGCTCTCACACATTCAACTGAAATGCTTTCACACACACAACTGAAATGCTTTCACACATTCAACTGAAATGCTTTCACACACACAACTGAAATGCTTTCACACATTCAACTGAAATGCTTTCACACACACAACTGAAATGCTTTCACACACACAACTGAAATGCTTTCACACATTCAACTGAAATGCTTTCACACACACAACTGAAATGCTTTCACACATTCAACTGAAATGCTTTCACACACACAACTGAAATGCTTTCACACATACAACTGAAATGTAAATTCTGTAGAAAATAAAGTAAATTCACAATTTTTTGCATGTCAACGCTGTGTTTCTGTTCCCAAGTCACATGCTAAACAATGGAAATTTTTCAAAACAAATAACTAAACAAACCAACAGCTCGGCTCGTTGGTCTAGGGGTATGATTCTCGCTTCGGGTGCGAGAGGTCCTGGGTTCAAATCCCGGATGAGCCCAAAGCTTGACGTATGCAACAATCTATCAAGCTTCTAGAAAATTCTGGCTTCAGCTCAGAGAAGTGTCCAATCAGGGCAATGTAGTTCTCTGTGTATTTTAGTGAAGGTCTACAACTTGTCCAGTTCTGCGTCTTGCCAGGTAACATTGTGTTGTAGCAAAAATTGAAGTTCAAAGTTTTTTGCATGTCAACGCTGTGGTTTTGTTCCCAAGCCAAGCTTGTATAAGTCTTACCGTAAACAACGCTAAACAATGGAAATTATTCGGCAGGTCCTGATCTTTCGTAGGCATCATCGGCTCGTTGGTCTAGGGGTATGATTCTCGCTTCGGGTGCGAGAGGTCCCGGGTTCAAATCCCGGACGAGCCCACAGCTTGTTCTATACCAACTGTTTAAGACAACAAACAGGGTAGAACTGATGGTTCTTTAAGTTGTCCAATGATTTACTGCTGTCATGTGTTGTTGATTCACGTTTAGAAGCAAGAGGTCCTGGGTTCAAAGGTCGAGCCCAAAGCAGAACAGTTGAATCTGGAGTCTGATATCAGCCACAAAATAATGTCAACAGGCAGCAGAGTCAACAAAGATCTGCTCATTGTTTCTGTTCTTCACTGGACGTCTGGACGCCATCTGTCTGCTGGCAGGACTCATGTCTACAGGTTACTACTGGGGTGTGTGTGTGTGTGTAAATGATGATCAGATTTGGTCGCTATGACGAGGAAAACGATCAACAAGTGGAATCTATTTACTGTTTACTTGCTTTTCATGGTTGTAAAATAAAATTCCGGCCTAATTGTGTCTTTTTTCAATCATTTTAACAACTATTTTTGGCCATTTTGTGTCTTTTTTGATAATTTTACACATATTTTTGATCATTTTTACATCTATTTTTGGTCATTTTGTGTGCTTTTAATTCATTTTACAATCTATTTTTGGTCATTTTGTGTCTTTTTAAGTCATTTTTACATCTATTTTTTGTCAATTTGTGTAAATTTCGATAATTTTGTGTCCTTTTTCGGTCATTTTTTCATCTACAGCCATGGACAAAGATGTGTAAATCAACACCCTAATATAAGAAGGTATAAGATGTATTTAAAGGTGAGTGAAAGAATAAAAAAAGCAGGTCAGCAGAGAGTCTTTGGTTAGCTACCAGATGATGCTAATCCTCTTTTCCAGCTCTTCTTATCTGAACAGGAGCTGGTGGAAAAGACTAAAAAGGGAAATGAGAATCTTTAAAATACAACACAGTCATTGGTCATTTTGTGGCTTTTTTAGTCATTTAAACATCTATTTTTGGTCATTTAGTGTCTTTTTTGATAATTTTACATCCATTTTTGGTTATTTTGTGTCTTTTTTATTCATTTTAAAATCTATTTTGGTTATATTGTGTCTTTTTTGGATCATATCACATCTATTTTTGGTTATTTTTTGTTTTTTTTACTCATTTTTACATCTATTTTTGGTCAAAGTGTGTCTTTTTAAATCATTTTGCAGATATCTTTGGTCATTTTGTGTGTCTTTTACTCATTTTTACATCTATTTTTGGTCATTTTTTGTGTCTTTTTCCAGTAAAACCCAGATTTCCAGCATTAATCAACACTTAATCTATGTTTCCAGTACTCCAACCCATGTGTAAATCAACACCCTAATATAAGAAGGTATAAGACGTATTTAAAAGTGAGTGAAAGAATAAAAAAGCAGGTCAGCAGAGAGTCTTTGGTTAGCTACCAGATGATGCTAATCCTCTTATCTGAACAGGAGCTGGTGGAAAAGACTAAAAAGGGAAATGAGAATCTTTAAAACACAACACAGTCTCCAGATCCACATAGACACACAGAGCCAGAGAGGTTTACCTGTCAGAGCTGCAGCTGTGCATCACGTCTCCCAGCTGACAGGTGAGTCAACCACCAGGTGATGATCAGGCTTCTCATTGGCTCTTTGTTCCTCCAACACACGCTACTGTTCTTAATCTGACCTGCTGCATGTCGCCAGGTACGCTGGTCAATATTAGCTCTGCAGCCACGGACTCAAAGGGACATGTTTGTTCACACACACACACACAAAACACACAAAACACACACACACACACACACCCGGCTGCTGATGGCTCAGATAGTAACAGTCAGTCAGCAGCAGATGTTTGATAAAGGACAACTACTCTCTCTCTCTGTCTGTCTGTTTTTATGGTGCACATGGTGGTTTGTTTTTAATATTTCCAATCCAGCAGTGTACACTGTAAAAAAGGTGTTTAAAAACCAGATAAAAACAGTAAATCTGAGGGATTTTGTAAGAACTGTATAAATTCCCTGAAACGGTGACAGTGTGTCATTGTGTTTTATTTACTTCAGAATTTCATCTGTTTTATAACGTTCAATGCTTCCCTGATATAGAAATAAATTCCACCTTAATCTCAGTTTAGGTTTCGTCTTAAGGTGGAAAGTTAAAAACTCTCCAACAGCTGCAGGTTAGAAATCTCTTCTTCAGTTATTATTATTATTATTATTATTATTATTATTATTATTATTATTATTATCATTATTATTATTATTATATATTATATATATATATATATATATATATATACAGTCTGGGACTCAGACTCAAACTCAGGTTATGATAACTCGACTCTGACTCTTCTAGGTGATGCAGACTTGGACACAGACTTGAACACTGGGGATCAAGGTTATTATAGTTAACAAAAACTAAAACGAAATAATGAAAACTAGAATTGAAAAAACATTTTCGCTAACTGTTTTTAAAAAAACTATAACTAACTGAAGCTGTATTTTATCTATTTTTGGTCATTTTGTGTCTTTTGATCATTTTATATCCATTTTTGGTCATTTTGTGTCTTTTTTAGTCATTTTTACATCTATTTTGGTCATTTTGTGTCTTTTTTGATCATTTTACATCTATTTTTGGTCATTTTGTGTCTTTTTTAGTCATTTTTACATCTATTTTGGTCAATTTGTGTGTATTTCGATAATTGTGTGTCCTTTTTTGGTCATTTTTAGATCTACAGTCATGAAAACATTCTTGATAATAACCAAAATCATTATGAATTGTGCATTTAAAAAGCACTAAGAAATCAATGAAACTTTGAACCACTCCAGAGTGTAACAGTAGCTGATCCCTGCCTCTTCACTGTGTATCCACAGGTTGGAAACCACTTTGTGTTTGTCATCTCACAGCTCCTGAGTGTGTTTAAGTGTCATTGGTCATTTTTGATCATTTTACATGTATTTTTGGTCATTTTGTGTCTTTTTTGATCATTTCACATATATGTTTGGTCATTTTGTGTCTTTTTTCGTCATTTTTACATATATTTTTGGTCATTTTGTGTCTTTTTTGGTCATTTTACAAATATTTTTGGTCATTTTGTGTCTTTTTTAGTCATTTTTACATCTATTTTTGTTCAATTTGTGTGTATTTTGATAATTTTGTGTCTTTTTTGATCATTTGACATCTATTTTTAGTCATTTTTACATCTATTTTTGGTCATTTTGTGTCTTTTTTGATCATTTTACGAATAGTTTTGGTCATTTTGTCTCCTTTTTAGTCATTTTTACATCTATTTTTGGTCAATTTGTGTGTATTTTGATAATTTTGTGTGTTTTTTGATCATTTTACATCTATTTTTGGTCATTTTGTGTCTTTTTTTATCATTTTACGAATATTTTTGGTCATTTTGTGTCTTTTTTGATCATTTTACGAATATTTTTGGTCATTTTGTGTGTATTTTGATAAATTTGTGTCTTTTTTGATCATTTTACATCTATTTTTGGTTATTTTGTGTCTTTTTTGATCATTTTTGCATCTATTTTTGGTCATTTTGTGTCTTTTTTGGTCATTTTTACATCTATTTTTGGTCAATTTGTTTGTATTTTGATAATTTTGTGTCTTTTTTGATCATTTTACATCTATTTTTGGTCATTTTGTGTCTTTTTTTATCATTTTACGAATATTTTTGGTCATTTTGTGTCTTTTTTACTCATTTTTACATCTATTTTTGGTCAATTTGTGTGTATTTTGATAATTTTGTGTCTTTCAATTTAACTTTGAACCACTCCAGAGTGTAACAGTAGCTGCTCCCTGCCTCTTCACTGTGTATCCACAGGTTGAAACCACTTTGTGTTTGTCGTTACAGCTCCTGAGTGTGTTTAAGAGTCTGAATCCCGTATGGAGATGGCGGTGGGCGGCGGGGGCGGATGGGTGAGTGTTTCAGCTCACATCCTGTTTGTTTAGACTCTGCAGCTCTAGCAGGGCAGCAAGGTAGCGCCTCACTGCCTTTAGATTGTTTGTCATTTGGCATCTCAAGTGGAACTAACAAGCCTATAAAACGGTAACGAGAGGAAGATGGGAGGAGGCGGAGGGCGACCTGGAGAGGATGGAGAGGAAGAGGAGGAAGGAGAGGAAGAGGTGAGGAGAAACAAAAGCCTGGGCAGAAACCCAGAGGTGGAGGTGTGAGATAGGGAGAGGTTGAGGGGGAGGAATCTCATGTGAAATTGTTTGTGAGGTTTGGTAACAATATCTGGTTATTTCATGCTTGTGTAGATCTGCTCCCCCTCTCCTCGTCTCCTCTCTTCTCCCACTGTTTTCCTTTCTGAAGCGGAGCAGCGGTGACAGGATGCAGCTGCTCATCCACGCCAACGCTGAGAGGGTCAGCGCCGCCTCACCACGGAACAAATACCAAAAATACAGCAGAAACCTAAGGAACATAAAGGGATCACGAGTGAAACAAGACAAAGAAAAGTCCGGGACAAAGTCCAATATTCACCCAGTTAGAGCTTAATTTATCATACCAGTTGTTCATTTTGTGATTAAAGCACCAGATTTGTCAAATGTATGAAAAAAGTAGCAGATTTATGAAATTAAAAGTGGCAAATCTACGGGGAAAAAGTTGCAGATTTGCGAGATAAAAAGTGGCAAATCTATGAAAAACTGTTGCAGATTTATGAGATTAAAACTGGCAAATCTACGGGGAAAAAGTTGCAGATTTGCGAGATAAAACGTGGCAAATCTAAGAGAAAAATTAGTAGATTTATGAGATAAAAAGTGGCAAATAGAAGAGAAAAAAGTAGCAGATTTATGAAATTAAAAGTGGCAAATCTATGAGAAAAAGTAGCAGATTTATGAGATTAAAGTGGCAAATCTATGAGAAAAAACTTGCGGATTTATGAGATTAAAATTGGCAAATCTACGGGAAAACAGTTGCAGATTTGCGAGATAAAAAGTGGCAAATCTATGAAAAAAATGTTGCAGATTTATGAGATTAAAGTGGCAAATGGAGGAGAAAAAAGTAGCAGATTTATGAAATTAAAAGTGGCAAATCTACGGGAAAAAAGTTGCAGATTTGAGAGATAAAAAGTGGCAAATCTATGAGAAAAAATAGTAGATTTATGAGATTAAAAGTGGAAAATCTAGGAGAAAAACGTTGCAGATCCACAAGAAATAAAGTTGCAGATGTATAAGATAAAAAGTGGCAAATCTAGGAGATTTTATGTTTGTGCTGAGAGGGTCAGTGCAGTTTCACGGTGAAACAAATACCTTCCAGGAAGAAGGAAAAAAAAAACAGCAGCCACAAGAAACCAGAGGGGATCACAAGTGAACCAAGCAAAGTCCAATATTATTATTATTATTAATATATCATACCAGTTGTTCATTTAGTGATTAAAGCACCAAATTTGTCAAATGTGTGAAAAAAATTGCAGATTTAAGATTAAAAGTGGCAAATCTACGGGGGAAAAGTTGCAGAATTGCGAGATAAAAAGTGGCAAATCTATGAGAAAAAAGTTGCAGATTTGAGAGATAAAAAGTGGCAAATCTATAGGAAAAAAGTTGCAGGTTTGCAAGATAAAAAGTGGCAAATCTATGTGGAAGTGGAGAAAAAAGTTCAATATTTGCCTCTTAAATGTAGTGGAGTAGAAATAAAAAGTTACATAAAATGGAAATACTCAAGTAAAGTACAAGTACCTCAAATATAATTTTACCATTTTGTGACAATCTACACAATGTGCAATTTCCTGCAAAACAAAACAAAATGATTCAGAAAGTAATAAAGACAGAAACATATGTGAAAGCAGCCATGAACCGTTCTCTCAGCCTCCATTAGGACGTGTCAACTCTCTGAACAGTTTTTAGAAATAAACCCACTTCCTGTTTGTTTCTCTGCTGCCACTCTGTCAGACTGGAGCAACGTTCAAATATATTTATTCACGACAACATGACAATGTCTTTTACTGCGAGTCAAGAACAAATCAATTACTGTAATTAATGCGTCCAGGTTACCTGCTGCTAGCTGCGTGTTAGCTGCTCACCTGGCTGTCAGGTGAGCAGGTAATAGGCGCTCCAGTCTGAGCTCTTTCAGCTACGCAGCGCTCACATGTAGGAATAAAAAGTCGGCTGTCAATCACGTCTTGAATGCCTTTGTGATGAAGCTTTGCATGCGGCGAAATACTGTGAAATCTGAACACACTTCTTTCCATTAAAGACGAGGTTTAAAAAGCAGTTTGTGGCAACTGGTAAACTTCAGAAATAGCAGAAACAGAGAATAGTTTCAGATGAAAAGTAGTAACTTGAAAGAAATAAAAGAAAGGATAAAGAAAAAAGTGGCAAATCTTCAAGAAAAAGTCCCAGATTTATGAGATTAAGGTGGCAAATCTACAATAAAAACAGATTTATGAGATTAAAAGCGGCAAAACTACGAGAAAAAAGTTGCAGATTTATGAGGTTAAAATTTGCAAATCTATCAGAAAATAGTTGCAGATTCATTATATAAAAAGTTGCAAATCTATGAGAAAAAAATTGCATATTCATGTTATAAAAAGTGGCAAATCTATGAGAGAAAAAAGTTGCATATTTATAAGATTAAAAGTGGCAAATCTACGAGAAATAAAGTTGCAGATTTATGAGATTAAAAGTGGCAAATCCATGAGAAAAAAGTTGCAGATTTATAAGATAAAAAGTGGCAAATCTAGGAGAAAAAAGTAGCAGATTTATGAGATTAAAAGTGGCAAATCTATGAGAAAAAAGTAGCAGATTTATGAGATTTCATAATAGACTAGATATAAAAAATCAGTTTATGGAAACTGGTAAACTTAAGAAATCACAGGAAGAGAATAGTTTTAGACCAAAAAGCAGCTAAGCCTTATAGTAACTCGAAATTAGATTAAAGTGACAAATCTATGAGAAAAAAGTAGCAGATTTATGAGATTAAAAGTGTTATAGATGTAACTGTTGCATCTGTCCATTGTGTTGTAGTTCCTGGTGCAGTAAATCTATCATCTCATCCAAATTAGTATGATGTTTTATTGTGAATAGGCCTAATTCACAGCAGTGTCTCTTCAGAGTCCAGATCCTTCTGATGAAATGATGATTCTGGTCTAAAACCACGAGGATTCCCTTACTGATAAATCTGATTGAAAAGTATAATTAGATTAAGTCGCTCTCTGCAGACAGAGCACACGGCACGCTGCAGCTTCTGGTTGGAGTTCCTCGAAAAACAAACACTGGCCTATTTTAAAAAAATCTCACAAATCTGCTACTTTTTCTCCTGGATTTGCCACTTTTTATCTCATGAATCTGCTATTTTTTTCTCGTAGATTTGACACGTTAAATTTCACAAATCTGCTACTTTTTTTCTCGTAGATTTGCCACTTTTAATCTCATAAATCTGCATCTTTCTTCTTGTAGATTTCCAATTTTTAATCTTATAAATCTGCCACTTTTTCTCTTACATTTGACACTTTTAATCCCATAAATCTGCTACTTTATTTCTCGTAGATTTGCCACTTTAAATCTCATAAATCTTCTACTTTATTTCTTGTAGATTTGCCACTTTTAATCTCATAAATCTATTACTTATATCTGAGTCTCTTTGCCGATAAAACCACTTATTAACACCTGACCCAGGTCCCGTACTCAGGTCACTTCAGGTCCATTTTCTGGAGGCAGCTGAAGTAGAAAACTTGGGGTTCAGAATATCCGATCAGTGATTTGAAGGTAGAGAAAATCAACAATGTAGATTGTACATTTGCCACTTTAAATCTCATAAATCTGCTATTTTTTCTCGTAGATTTGCCACTTTTAATCTCACAAATCTGCTATTTTTTCTCATAGATTTGCCACTTTTAATCTCACAAATCTGCATCTTTCTTCTTGTAGATTTCTAACTTTTAATCTTATAAATCTGCCACTTTTTTGCTCTTAGATTTGCCACTTTTAATTTAATAAATCTGCTACTTTTTTCTCTCTCCTCTATTTGCCACTTTAAATCTCATAAATCTGCTACTTTATTTCCCATAGATTTGCCACTTTTAATCTTATAAATCTGCTACTTTATTTCTCGTAGATTTGCCACTTTTAATTTCATAAATCTGCAACTTTTTTTCTCATAGATTTGCCACTTTTAATCTCATAAATCTATTACTCATATCTGTGTCTCTTTGCCGATAAAACCATTTATTAACACCTGACCCAGGTCCCGTACTCAGGTCACTTCAGGTCCATTTTCTGGTGGCAGCTGAAGTAGAAAACTTGTGGTTCAGAATGTCCGATCAGAAAGACGTAGACGTTTTCTGGTGCTGCTGAACTCAAAACGTCTGAGTGTGTTTCTCTGATTGAGCTCCATCAAAGTGCTGTTGTGTTGTTTCTGGAACTTGAGCATTGTGTTTCTGTGGCCTGTCACAGAAACAAACAGCAGAGAACCTCAAACTGACTGAGAGAGAGAAAGAGAAAACCAACAGTGTAGCTGATGTTAATAACTTTATTAGGCTGATTCTGTGCAGCAGCATTTGATCAGAATCATCAAACAGAAGCTTGACAAGGAGCAGAAAACAAGAAGTTCACAGCAGAGGAGGCAGACTCCTGCTGGGAATTCACATTTGTTTAGAAGTTTGGAGAGGGCGGCATGTTTTATAGATAAAGCACATGAAATAACTGAATATTAGCGCAGCGGTTACATAAGTTGTCTCCCAGTGACCCAGCTGATGGCTGGTATGTGGAGGATTCTGACTTTGATGTCAGATTTTCCCATTCAGGCTTATTGTGTTGCAGTCAGAGACAGAAACAAGCTGCCAGAGTCTCAAGAATCAGGAATCAGGAATCAGGAATCAAGAATCAGGAATCACCTCCTCCCAGACACACTCTGTTTGTTTTCTTTATCAAGTGAAATGGATGAATTTAGTTCTCCAGCAGCTGATGTTTACAGATGTGTTTCCTGTGATGAGGCCAGTGTTTGGTCAGAAACAGCCTCAGAGATGAGCAATAGTCGTGTTTACATCAATGCATTTCAATGCATATAGCCTGCTGCCCCCGCGACCCGGCCCCGGATAAGCAAACGAGAATGGATGCATGGATGGATTTTGATTAGAATTATAAAAGCTTGATGGAAACACCAAATTTTCTCTTACTTAAGGAAAACTACTAAAACCACGCTGTGAAATTACTCCACCACTTTTTATATCTGCTACTTTTTTTTTCTTGTAGAGTTGCCACTTATAATTTCACTTCATATTTTTATCCTCTATCTGCCACTTTTAATCTCATAAATTTGCAACTTTTTCTCCTTTATTTGCCACTTTAATCTCATAAATCTGCTCCTTTTTTTGTCCTCTATTTGCCACTTTTAATCTTATAAATTTGCAACTTTTTTGTCCTTTATTTGCCACTTTAATCTTATAAATTTGCAACTTTTAATCTCATAAATCTGCCACTTTTAATCTCATAAATTTGCAAGTTTTTTCTCCTTTATTTGCCACTTTAATCTCATAAATCTGCTCCTTTTTTTGTCCTCTATTTGCCACTTTTAATCTTATGAATTTGCAACTTTTTCTCCTCTATTTGCCACTTTTAATCTCATAAATCTGCCACTTTTAATCTCATAAAATTGCAACTTTTTCTCCTCTATTTGCCACTTTTAATCTCATAAATCTGCCACTTTTAATCTCATAAATCTGCCACTTTTAATCTCATAAATTTGCAAGTTTTTTCTCCTTTATTTGCCACTTTAATCTCATAAATCTGCTCCTTTTTTTGTCCTTTATTTGCCACTTTAATCTTATAAATTTGCAACTTTTTTCTCCTTTATTTTCCACTTTTAATCTCATAAATCTGCTACTTTTTTCTCGTAGATTTGCCACGTGCTAATCTTTGCCAAGATTAGCATGACAAAAACTTGATGGAAACACCAAAATTTGATAAAACTGAAATCCTGAAAATGTGCATAAAAGTTTTTACGCTCAATTGAGGTGGTTTATGTATTTTTTTGTAAAATACAGTGGTGGAAGAAGTATTCAGATCTCTTACTGCAGTAAAAGTACTAATACCACACTGTGAAATTACTCCACTACAGTAAAAGTCCTGCATTCAGAACTCACTGGAGTAAAAGTAGAAAAGTATCAGCATCAAAATGTACTTAAAGTATCAAAAGCAAAAGTACTCGTTTGTTTTCAAGAATCTCATTTGTTCTAAAGCCCCACCACACACACACACACACATACACACACACACATTAGGGAGGATGTGTGTATTTTTTGTGTTTTTTGTCATTTTTGTGTGTTTTTATATGTGCTTTTTGTCATATTTTGTGTGTGTTATATTTGTCTTTTTGTGTCTTTTAAAAAAAATTTTTTATTGTGTTTTTGTGTGTTTTGAGTGTGTTTTTATGTTTCTTTTTTGTTTTTTGTGGGGTTTTTTAATGTGTTTTTGTGTGTCTTTTTGTCATTTTTTGTGTGTTTTTTGTGTTCAAAATATTGATCCAGTAAGTCAAAATAAAAAAATGATCAGGTCATATCGGTGAGGTTGTGCTAGAAAAATAAAAAACGACGAATGGTTTCTAGAGACAGAATGAAAAAGAGTCAAACTCCAAAGAGTTAACCCAGTAATATAGTGAAGGATTATATTCTGGTGAATGAGTCTTCTGCTATAATAAAAATGTCCTTTAAAACATAACTTGTCTTACATTATGACTGTACTTCTGCTGCTTGCACCATGTAATTGCATTTGTTAATATAATGTAATAAGTGCTATTTCTCTGACTATTTATTCATCATCAGTGTCATTAGCAGGTTTCTTGCAGGACCTGACACGAGTTGAATTAATTCTGTGAAATCTTTTCACCAGGCAGCTAAATATAACATTTGTTGTGGACAGAAACATCATCACCGTTTATAAATATGGACAAATCCATTAAAATAATTACATTAAAATGATTGCAGATGATTGCATCCTTTGTCAGTGGTTACTTTGTTACGCTGTGATTATTAGCAGCAACATACACAACACAACACAACACAACACAACACAACACAACACAACACAACACGTTGTTGTTGTTTCACAGTGAAGAGGAGAAACATTAGCATGAAGCTGATTACAGGATTGATCTCACTAGAAACTTCAGCTTCACTCTCTCTGGGGCTATAAGGTCAATTTATTCATCCTTTCATGTCTTTTTTTGCGTCTTTTTTTGTCATTTTGTGTCTTTTTTTTGTCATTTTGTGTCATTTTGTATCTTTTTTTAGTCATTTTGTGTCTTTTTTGGTCATTTTCTGTCTTTTTTTCGTCATTTTTGGTCTTTTTGTGTCTTTTTTAAGTAATTTGTGTCTTTTTTGGTCAATTGTGTCTGTTGTTGTGCCTCTTTTAGTCATTTTGTGTCTTTTTTGGTAATTTTGTGTATTTTTTTGGTTATTTTGTGTCTTTTTTGTCATTTTGTGCCTCTTTTAGTCATTTTGTGTCTTTTTTGGTAATTTTGTGTATTTTTTTGGTCATTTTGTGTCTTTTTTTTACTCATTTTGTGTCTTGTTTTTGTCATTTCTGTCTTTTTTTGGTCATTTCTGTCTTTTGGTCATTTTGTGTCTTGTTTTTGTCATTTTGTGTCTTTTTTTAGTCATTTTGTGTCTTTTCTTGGTCATTTTGTGTCTTTTTTAGTCTTTTGTGTCTTTTTTTAGTCATTTGTGTCTTTTTTTTGTCATTTTGTGTCTTTTTTAGTCATTTTGTGTCTTTTTTAGTCCTTTAGTCCAACATAAAATATGAATTTGAATCTTTTTTTTTAACTTTCAAAACACTATCATGCTCAATAAATAATTGTAAATGTGTCAAATGTGACCAAAGGTGTCAAATCTACCATATAAGAGGGTTCCATCCAGTTCTATCATTTGATACTAAATCTATTTGAGCTTGTCTCCAGTTTTACTTGGTATATCATCATCAAACTGAAACTGGCCTCATGGAGTTTACAGCCAGAACTTTAGAGGTAAATTTACAGTAGGGCTCCACGCTGCTTTGTTTTCTAGTCTGATGGAGGCAACAAGTCTGGATTATTTGGAGCTTTAGTGACTCCACAGGGTTAAAGTAACAAGCTAGATATCATACTGCTTCTATAGAATCAGATATATTTCTCCTCTCATGGCTCCTGGTAGCTTTACACTGCATGTGTGTGACATTTTAGCCAACAATCAATATCCTGATTCAGAATATAAATGGTGTTTGAACTCTACAGACCTCACACACACACACACACACACACACACACACATGGTGTAGTGGAGCCAGATGTGTTAACAAAGAGACCCACTGCACCACTGTAAAGGCTCCATTGTGATGTCACCGTGTTGTTGTCTGTGATGTCACAGCTGACCATATGCTGTCCCTGGAGAGACAAAGCTCTCTGCTGATTGGCTGAGAGCTTCAACAAGCTGGATGACCTCTGAACACACCACGAGCCATGTAATCAGCTGATGGGACCACGTTTAACACTCTAGTGTGTGTCTGAGCATGTATGTGTGTGTGTGTGTGTGTGTGTGTGTGTGTGTATCACTGATTACAGTTTGTAAGTGGAGCTGAAAAAGCTGTTAAACCACCTCGACCAAGTCTAACAGGATTCTACTGTACATGTTTTTGCAGAGATTTTATTGAATTGTGCAGCGTGGATTCAGCATTTTTAATGCAATCTTTTGTGCTTAATGTTTTTTTGTTTTTTTCTGTGGGTTTTCTTTTGCCTTTTTGTGTGTTTTAAGTGTGTTTTAGTTTATTTTTTTGTGTTTTTGTGTTTTTTTTGGTCATTTTTTTGGTATTTTTTAAATGTATTTTTTAGTGTTTTTTCTGTGTTTTTTGCCAATTTGTGTTTTTAGTGCGTTTTTGTGTATTTTTTGTGTTTTTCATTTTTTTGGGTCATTTTTTATGTATTTTTATGTGTTTTTATGCATGTTTTTGTGTATTTTTTGTGTTTTATGTTTTTTTTAATGTGTTTTTTGTATTTTTTGGGTGTGTTTTTTGTCATTTTTTGTGTATTTTTATGTGTTTTTATGCATGTTTTTGTGTATTTTTTTGTATGTTTTTATGTTTTTTTGTGTGTTTGGTTTTTGTGTGTTTTTTTGTGTTCAAAATGTTGATCCAGTAAGTCAAAATAACAAAATAATAATCAGATGAGGTTGTGTTGGAAAAAAAATGATACCAGCATTTTTTAAGTGGTTTATAGAGGCAGAATGAAAAATAGTCAAAACCCTCAAAATATCCCCAAACTCCAAAGGGTTAATAAAGTGGGTTAAAGTGAAAAAATAATTTTCTCTCTGATCTCATGATTCTATGAGAAACAAAAGCAGATATTCCAGTTAAAACTCTAATTCTATTATGTCGTTAGGTCGTGGTGAGACTAAATCTGTGACACCAGGAATTAGCATATTCCATTAAAGTGTCATCTCTGCTGCTTCCTACACCAATTAGAGAGATTGCATGTAAGGAAGTGTCGAACACATGATGGTGTCTTTATGTGCTGTTGTATCCATGTATACTGGCTCTCTGCCCTCCGTTACGCCTCTTTATGATTGGCCAGCCATAAAAGTGTCTCCTCCAGCAGCTCCTCCATTTACACCACCAGCCAGTGGAGCGGTGCAGCAGGATGATAAGCTGCTCCGCTACACAAAAACCAGCTACATCTACAGCACTGAAACAGCTGCAGGACAACTGAAAATCACAGTTTAAACACACAAATTCAAGACTAATTCTGTAAAAATGTAATTCTGATATAATAAATGGCATTTAATTTGTGTCAGAATTAAATTTTGTTGCAATCTGTCTGTGAAGTACAGAGTCAGTCAGGATGTGGTTAGCCTAGCTTAGCATAAAGACCGGCTGCAGTTAGAAACATACGTTTAAGCCCTGAGAGCTTCATAAACTGCACATTACAGGCATAAACACACACACACACACACACACACACACACATCGGCTAATGCGACTGGCTAATGTGCGACCGGCTAATGCGACTGGCTAATGTGCGACCGGCTAATGCAACCGGCTAATGCGACTGGCTAATGTGCGACCGGCTAATGCAACCGGCTAATGCGACTGGCTAATGCAACCGGCTAATGCGACTGGCTAATGTGCGACCTGCTAATGCGACTGGCTAATGTTCGACCGGCTAATGCGACTGGCTAATGTTCGACTGGCTAATGCAACCGGCTAATGCGACTGGCTAATGTGCGACCGGCTAATGCAACCGGCTAATGCGACTGGCTAATGCAACCGGCTAATGCGACTGGCTAATGTTCGACCGGCTAATGCGACTGGCTAATGTTCGACCGGCTAATGCGACTGGCTAATGTTCGACCGGCTAATGCAACCGGCTAATGCGACTGGCTAATGTGCGACCGGCTAATGCGACTGGCTAATGTTCGACCGGCTAATGCAACTGGCTAATGCGACTGGCTAATGTGCGACCGGCTAATGCGACTGGCTAATGTTCGACCGGCTAATGCAACCAGCTAATGCGACTGGCTAATGCAACCGGCTAATGCGACTGGCTAATGTGCGACCGGCTAATGCGACTGGCTAATGTTCGACCGGCTAATGCAACCGGCTAATGAGACCGGCTAATGTGCAACCGGCTAATGCGCGACCGGCTAATGCGTGACCGGCTAATGAGACTGGCTAATGCGTGACCGGCTAATGAGACCTGCTAATGCGCGACCGGCTAATGAGATCGGCTAATGTGCGACCGGCTAATGCGACCGGCTAATGCGACCAGCTAACACGTTTACATGCACTTCAGTTGTCCAGTTATAGTCAGATTAAGGCAATAATTTGTTTGTTTCAAGTGTCATGTAAACGTACTGATAGAGACAGACAACCATGCATGCTCTCATTCACTCCTATGGGTAATTTAGAGTCACCAATTAAACCTAAGCTGCATGTTTTTGGACTGTGGGAGGAAGCCAGAGAACCTGGAGAGAACATGAAGAACTTCACACAGGAGAGCTGCAGGAGGGAGTCGAACCTGCAACCCTCTTTGCTACAATATATTACTCTAGATCAACTATTCTCAACCTTGGGGTCGGGACCCCAATTGGGGTCGCAAAATGATTTCTGGGGGTCTCCAAATCATTTAGGAAGTCAGCTCTGTCTCCACTGTGTTAAAGTGTTCATGTGTTAATGTGTTTTAGTCTTTTTGGTCATTTAATGTCTTTTTTTGGTCATTTTGTGTCTTTTTTTGGTCATTTTGTGTATTTGCTTTTATCATTTTGTGTCTTTTTTTTTCATTTTTGTGTCTTTTTTGTTCATTTTGTTTCCTTTTTTGTCATTTTGTGTCTTTTTTGGTCATTTTGTGTCTTTTTTGGTCATTTTGTGTTTTTTTTGTCATTTTGTGTCTTTGTTCGTCATTTTGTTGCCTTTTTGGTCATTTTGTGTCTTTTTTTGGTAATTTTCTGTCTTTTTTTGTCATTTTGTGTCTTTTTTTGGTAATTTTCTGTCTTTTTTTGTCATTTTGTGTCTTTTTTTGTCAATTTGTGTCTTTTTTTGTCATTTTGTGTCTTTTTTGGTCATTTTGTGTCTTTTTTGGGGCATTTTGTGTCTTTTCTGGTCATTTTGTTTCCGTTTTTTGGTCATTCTGTTTCTTTTTTGTATGATCTGAACTGTCTGTGACTCTGTTCAGTGAGCGGGGGACATACATGTTAAATTGGGGGTCGCGACTCAAAAAGGTTGAGGACTACTGCTCTAGACATGAATGATTTCTCTCGCTTTTTAGGAGTCTGCTGCAGAAAATCTAGTGTTTGAAAAGTGGAGGAGCTTCACCAGAGACAGACACATGAATTGCTTTTCCCCGTGATGAATGCAGAGACATTTGTGTTCCGCGGGCGGTGAGAATGTCATTCTTTTGTATTGTGTTGAGCTCTTATGTGCAAATGAAATGAAAGTGATGCTACAGTGGTTTAACAGGTGGAGCCCCTGCAGCCCCCCAAATGACCCCACTTTGTACCGAAACACTTTACACAGACACAAAATAACTCTGAAGGCTACACCATGGAAAATATTCTAATGCTGCATAATCCTCCCTGTTCCCTGTTCGCCTGCATTTATAGTTTCCAGCCTGTTCGTTCGTGTCACCTGAGGCCATTAAAATCACCACAATAATCTTCATATTACTGTATGTGCATTTATGTATTTATATGATATTCCTTCTGGGAATTTAAATGTGTTTCTATTTTAACAGAGGAAGTCTGCAGCCGTCTTTTTCTTATTAACTAATGCAACACGGTGTCTTTTTTAGCCCTCAGCACTGATGAGAGATTCTGCATTTGGGAAATATCTGCAGGATATTTTTACAGAAATACATATTTTATCAAATAATATTACCCACACGGAAGAATGTGTCCCCAGCAGAGAGCCCAGGTTTATTTTATACACAGATTTTTTTTACTCTTGCTTGTCTTTGCATCATATGTTTTACGTTATTGTGTTATGACATTTGATTTTATTGTTGTATGATATGTTTTGGTAATAATTTGTGTTTAAAAAAAGAAGAAGATATAATTAGCTAATATATCTTTTTCAATGAATGCTGCAAATGTGTTTTTTTTTTTGTTTGTCTGTAAACTATAATCACAATATGACCGTATTACCATATAAAGTTAATATGGCTGACATATTAACCCTTGGAGTCTTATAGGGCTATTTTGTCAGTTTTTGACTCTTTTTCATTCTGTCTGTATACAACACTTAAAAAATGTTCACCATGTCATGTTGGAATTGTTTTTTCAGCACAACCTCACCTATATGAGCTGGTTACGCAACAAAAACACACAAAAGAACAACAACAACAACAAAAAACCCCACCAAAAAATACACAAAACACAAAAAAAGACAAAAAACACGGATAAAAACACAAAACACACACAAAAAAACATGCATAAAAAACAAACAAAATACACACACACAATACAAAAAAACACATAAAAACACACAAAAGAACAAAAAAAATACAAAAAAACGCACAACCCCCCCCAAAAAATACAAAAAACACGGATAAAAACAATAAAATACAAAAAACACGAAACACACAGAAAAAATACAAAAAACATCCATAAAAAACAAAATACACACACACACACAATACAAAAAACACAAAAACAAACAAAAGATTCTGTCAATCATGAAGTAGCCAACATTTACTCTAAATGTGACATATTTTTATTTACAAAATTAACATCGAGCTGTATTGAAGAAGACGTGAAACTAATGATTATGTACACCACACTATCTACCACAGCTGACAGTTTATTTCTGTAAAAACAACGGGACGTTTTTACAGAAATAAACTGTCAGCTGTGGTTACCAGAATATTTCCGTTAAAAAATACAGTACATATGTTAACATCTTTACAGAACAACTTGTAAATTTTACATCCTAAAACTGTAGTAATTAAAAAAAAAAAAAAACATTTTAAAGTTGTAGATTATAGCGTCCTTTACTGCTAATTTAACAGGATGATGATGCTTTTATACTAATTATTTATGCAAAATTTACGATTTTGGTCAGTTTGTGTCTTTTTTAGTCATTTTGTGTCTTCTTCTGTGTTTTTTTTGGTCATTTTGTCTCTTTTTTTTAAGTCATTTTATGTATTTTTGTGTCTTTTTTTATTCATTTTGTCTCTTTTTTTGTAATTTTGTGTCTTTTTCTGTCTTTTCTGTTTTCTTTTTTTTTCATGCAGATTTTGCTTATTGTGCATTGAGTACCAGTAAATTAACATTCAGTTATTATTTATTGTACACTGAATACCAGTAAAATGTACAAGTTGTTCTGTAAAGTTGTTTACATTTGTACTGTATTTTTTGCAGAATTATGTGTACATAAACTAAAAACAAAGAAAATGTTTGCTGAGGAAATCAATCAAATAAGAAGTAGGATCAAATTTCTCAATCAGAATCAGTGGAGTCGCCCCCTGCTGGCTGTTAGACAGAATGCAGGTTTAGGGCACTTGCTTGATTATGTATAAATCATTATTTTAATCCACACTGTGCTCTTTTTTCCTCAACATGACCAAGTAGCTTTATTGCCTAAACTTAACCGAGGTTAAAGGGTAATTAGTTTGTGTGCAACCAACTCTAACCCCTGAGCAAAACACATATAGAGGCGTCTGTAGGCTGCATAATGTTTTTGCTCAGAAAATAAAAGTTCCACTGTGCAATTTATAAAAGGCTCATTCACATTATATAATAGGAAACATGGTGCTTTTAACTAGTGATGTGCCAATGAAGCTTCATGAACCATTGTCTTTATTTTCTGACTCCACTAGATGGAGCTCTCTGATCAACAAAGGGCTGAAAACACACTAGATTACCAGCTGAAACCGTTTTCAATTAACCAAGGGCACTGTAAAAAAAAACATTTGGAGAAATAGCATATCACCATGATATAGACTTTATTTACCGTAAATCAAGGAATAGTACAAAACTTTTGAAAACACACAGTTTTACTGTAAAAATATTTTTAAAAATCATATAACATTCATGGAGAAATACCATATTGTCACAAGGACACAATTACCCTAAAAATAAAGAGACTACTCTTGATTATTATCACTTAATTATCAGCAATACAAAATATTGGAGGTTTTCACAATAAAAGTGGGAATAATTATTCACTGTAAAAAAAAAAATATTTGTAGAAATTACAGTAAAACACTGTCAAATTGCATGAAAAATAACCATAATAGACACTTTTAATTACCATAAATCAAGGAATAGTACAAAACCTTTAAAAAACTTTTGAAAATACCCAACATTTTCATATAAAATTTATGGAGAAATACCATATAGGCACTATTACCCTAAGAGTAAAGAGACTAATCTTGCTTATTATCACTTAATTATCACCAACAGAAAATATAGGAGGTTTTCACAATAAAAGTGGGAATAATTATTGTCTCAAAAGCCACTAAAAAGCCACTTAATGACCTCAGTTTGGGCCTATTTTCATCCCGTACTGCCCGTAAAGGTGATGGTACTGATGATGAT
Organism: Centropristis striata; assembly: GCF_030273125.1. Taxonomy (NCBI): domain Eukaryota; kingdom Metazoa; phylum Chordata; class Actinopteri; order Perciformes; family Serranidae; genus Centropristis; species Centropristis striata. The sequence goes on along the minus strand of NC_081528.1, from coordinate 1,650,736 downwards.
GATCTGAGGAGGAGGAGGAGGAGGAGGAGGAGGAGGGATATCTCCAGTTAATAACCCGCGCCTCCTCCTCCGCCTGTCAGCATCATGATCGCAGAATGTACCGGGACCTCCTCAGCAGCGGAGCCGCGTCGTGATGACTGTCCGCGGGCACAGCTGCAGCCCGGACACGCTTAACGTTCCCCCCGTCCACTAGCACGCACCCTGGTCCACGCACACTGGTCCACGCAGACTGGTCCACGGTGCACGGCGCGGTGTGGAGCTGGATCACCTCCTCCACTCTGACGCACTCCGAGGCGCGCACTTTGCTCCGCCGCGTCTCCTCCGAGCCTCCTGCTCCTTCTACTGAGGATTTCAAACTTTACGGTTGCAGGAGGAAGAAACAAAAGGAGCGGATAGTGGGATAGTGTGTGTGTTGTGTGCGTGTGTGTGTGTGTGCGGTGCATGCTGGGGCGCACAGCGGTGCTGCTGGACCAGCCGAGAACGCACCAAGTCCGGTCCCAAACCCCGGTTCGAGCCCCGGTGTCCCGCCACGGCAAACATGATTCTCCCCGGGATTTTGCTGGCGCTTTTCTTCACAGGTACGTGCTTTATTTAACTATTAGAATAAAGAGAAAGTGGATATCTTTGTGGTGAAAAGCCCAGAATGTGTCTGGATGCTGCTGGAAGTTAGACAGTGTGGAGACACAAACTAAAGAGACATATTTCTCTATTTATTATCTAGTCTCAGGCGCATTTTTGTGGCTCGTTTGGTCAATTTCACGCTTTTTGGAGCCACAGGATGGAAAGAAGAAGTGTGTTTTCACTCTCAACTTTTCAGCAGAGTAAAAAACAGATTAAAAAAATGTTTCTAACAGACTACACAAATCCTCGAGTATATTTTATGCCAGTAATTCTTTTTGTGTGTGTGTGTGTGTGTGTGTGTGTGTGTGTGTGTGTGGCTGCGCTCCTGTGTGGAGCTCTTATTAGTTCAACAGACAATAAATAAATGTGCTCTCAGCTCCTTTTTGCATCCAAAGCGCCACTAGGCTACGCCCTTCAGCTCCAGCCTGCACACAAACTTTAGAGCATGCTGGAGGTGTCAGACCTCATCACACCGTCCGCCTCTAATACATTTAATCTGCCTCATGCACTTTAAAAAGCTCCATGAATTCATTAGATTTTTTATTTTGTTTTGGTTAGAAAACGTTTTAAAGTGAGCTGATTTTAAAATCAGTTTCTAGTTTTGCAATAATGCAATTATTGATGCATTGCTTTGTCCTATTTGATGATAAAAAAACATAAAATATCAATCTATCTGATAATCTATCTATCTATCTATCTATCTATCTATCTATCTATCTATCGTTTATTTGCATTTTCATTTGAAAGAATAGATAAAAGCCATGCATACTTTAAAAACAATATATGTTATTATATGATATTATGATATTGATTTTCCCTATAGTGCACAATAAAAATGCATGGTTTGGGAAGTATTTAAAGATATTTGAGATATCGTACAACACAACCAGTGAATATCAGTTTGACCGATATTGATAGATGGATAACGGAGATATCTGATTTTGCAAATAATCTCTAAAAAAACCAGAATTCATCCTCTGCAGAGACTGAATGTGAAACCTTCAGTGAGTTTTAATGATTTCAGGTGTATTTCAGAAGCTCAATCTAAGAAAAAGTATGAATTATTAATAACAGGAGCTGTAGTTTTCTTTTGTTTGCGTGTATCTAAAGACAAAGTGACACCGGAGTGTAATTTTTAAGATTTTATAAGTGATTTTTCCCTCATCGTGTCGACAGCGTATCCATCCTTAAACATCTGTTTTACAGCTCCACAGATATTTTTCTTATTATTGTAAATAAAGAACCTTTAGAGAACATTTCTATCAAGTTGGACTTTTTATTTATTAATACCTATCGACAGAAAATGTTCTGTATAGAAGCCCCAGTTGTTGTTTTTGGTCTACCTCTTTTTCCTCTTCGTTTTGTTTTTCATTGATTGTTTTTAACGAGGACCATCCACCCTGATAGAGTCATCAGAGACGGTTTGATGATGCTTCCATTCTTCTTTCATGGATACAAAAAAATATATATAATAGATATAATATATATGAGAATGTGCATGGTTTGAGTTACAGGTATTTTTTAATGCCATGGACTTGGACATGGACATACACTTTTCTGAAAAAGTTCAAAATCTCAAACCAAATGTACATTCAAACCTTTCTTACATTTTTTAATACATGGAATGTTTTGACGTGAGTCATGTTTCCACTAGGGGGAAAGTCTGAGGCCACGCCCTCTTTAATGTCCGCTTACTGCGTGTCTCCATGACAACAAAAGGCTCCAGAGGGATTTAGAGACTCTGGAGGTGACGTTTGGTTTTTTGATTGTTGCGTAATCTCTTAGCGACAGTTTCCTTGACGTCACATACGCGACGGATTAAACACGGGAGACTCAACTGTGGCCGTCGTCGCTAACTGTGCACAACGTCAGCAGCTGGTCATAAACAAACCAGCATGGCTAATTATGCACAGAGTCTCCACTGATCATAAACATTGTGATGGTGAATTAACCAGCATCACTAACTGTGCACAGAGTTTGCATTGTGAGACTTTTTCAAAATTAGCAAAACATGCAAGACAAAGATGACATGTTGGCGTAGGGCTGCACGATTAAGGCCAAAATGATACTCACGACTATTTTGCTCAGTATTCACGATTATTAATCACGATTATTCATCATGTTAGGGAAAACATCTGTATTTTTATTGCACTACTTTTAAACAAACAATAGGAACAGTTTTTAGTGTCTGGTGCTTGTTGTAAACAAACAGAGATCGCTAAGTGAACACCTCCTGCAGCAGCAGCACATACACACTGTACTGCTACAGAGCTAACTGTTAGCCTGTTAGCACATACACACTGTACTGCTACAGATCTAACTGTCAGCCTGTTAGCTCATACACACTGTACTGCTACAGAGCTAACTGTTAGCCTGTTAGCACATACACACTGTACTGCTACAGAGCTAGCTGTCAGCCTGTTAGCAATTTGCAGACTGGACGATAAGGGGTTAACATCCCCTCTGGCTCTGCAGCTGGGAGAGACTGCTGCAGGAGGACTGGACCGCTTCGACTCATTCTTAAGAAGAGTAAGAACGAGTCTCCAAAAGTCTCCAATAACACCAGAAAAAGTCGCTGGATTTGTCGCCAGTCGCTTTTTTGAAAAATAGTCTCTAAGGGGGTCTGAAAAGTCGCTAAATACAGCAACAAAGTGGCTAAGTTAGCAACACTGCGTCACCGGTTTTTACAAATGTCGCATGTTGTTGTTGTGTAGAGTACTACGTCACATCCTGCTTAGTGTTCTATCCAATCAGCAACCAGGCTTTTTTCAGGGGAGAAAAACGACCCTGCTCTTCTACAGGGACGAAAAAAGTCCAGACAAAAGACCCTCAGGATGGCTCGTATTCAAATTAGGGGCGTTTTGGTGAGTGAGAACCGCCTCATTCTGGGTATTGCCGGTAGTGGAAGCATCCCTATTTATGTCTCTTTATTCCTTTGTGATGACTAAGGTTGCCAACTCCCCGTAAAATAAATAAGGGACCCCTCGCTGGCCGGCCGACCTGATCGCCTTCAGCCATCCTGGCGTGGTGAAATGTTTTAGCCCCTTTTTTGTGAGTGAAATGATTTTTTAACGATTTGACTCGAACCTGAATTGAATTAGATGCATATTTTGTGTGACATGAATACACGGAAAACAAATTATTGTCCAGCAATTTACTTTAATACAAAATAACAACTAGGCCCTGTTTGTTCTTGAAAGATGAAGTGGAGTTGGTGAGCTGATAACAATTTGATTTACTCCTTTTGTTGGCTTTTAAAAATGGGGCGATTCCTTTTTTCAAGGGACAGTTGGCAACCCGAGTGATGAGTGAACCTCTGCTGGGTGAGAGTGTGTTCCTTTGTCTCTTTGTGTGTATTGTTCAGGGTTAGTGTGTTAGTGTGTTAGTGTGTGTGGCCACCAAAGGGCTTGTAAATGTAAAGAAAAGGAAAGAAAAAAGGGACGCCTTTACAACACCATAAACAAACTCTTAGAGAAGCTGTTCTCAACCTAATTGGGGTCCCGAGATGATTTCTGGGGGTCGCCAAATCATTCTGGAAGTCAGCTCTGTCTCCACTGTGTTAATGTGTTCATGTGTTAATGTGTTTTAGTCTTTTTTGGTCATTTCATGTCTTTTTTTGGTAATTTTGTGTCTTTTTTTGATTGTTTGTGGTCAATTTGTGTCTCTTTTGGTCATTTTGTTACCTTTTTTTGGTCATTTTGTGTCTTTTTGTGGTCATTTTTTGGTAAATTTGAGTCCTTTTCTGCTTAATTTTATATACTTTTTTGGTCATTTTGTGTCTTTTTTTGATCATTTTGTGGCCAATTTGATTCTTTTTGGGGTAATTTTGTGTCTTTTCTGACAAATCCCAAAGTAGCAAGTCATTTCTTTACAAGGAGTCTCTGTTAAATTGGGGGTCGCGACTCAAAAAGGTTGAGAACTACTGATCTAGAGGACTTCTTCGTTGTTAATAGCACCATAGAGGCTCGTAGTGGGGCCTGAAAACAGACATTTTAATGTGTTATATGACCGAGAGTGTGTTGAGAGTCATGGACAGGTGTGAACAGTTAGTTTTCTATACATTACAGATGTTTGTACGGGTCACTATACAGAGGCACATCTACCAAACCAACCAACCCATTTAATAGGTTGTTTCCTACTGGTGGCAGGAGATCAACACGTCTTCATACAGAAACAGAACAGACAGTAATAAACACAAACAGCTGATTAGGTTTAGGCAACAGAAGAACTTGGTTAGGGTTATGAAAAGATGTGATTTTGGTTAAAATAAGTGTGTTTTTTGTTACGTATCTTACATTATGTGTCAGTGTGTTTGTGAGGAACCTTACCCGGTTACATGTAAGGTTACATTTAAATTCTGATTATGATTCAAAGCATATTTGTGTGTTTATTTTCCTCCTGAACACACTGTGGATGTGTTTTATCAAATCATTATTTCTACCAGAGCTGGGCAATCAATCACATTATGGACATAAGGATTATGAAAACAAGATAGTCGAGATAAAATTATTATTATTATTATGCTGCATTCAGTTTCACTATGATGCTCTCCTTTAGTCTCGGGCAGAGCAGAGAGCTTCCACCTGTTATTGCTGAGTAACTGTTGACTAAAATGTTGTTTACAGAGGAGTTTTTACTGTAAATATATAGAAAAACTGACATTATTTACCACTATACACACAGCAATGATGTCATGCTGCAATAAGAGAAACTGGGCCAACAGACTCAGATCTAGACCAGTTTGCTTCACTGGTTACGATGTCAAAGTCAGTTTGATTTGATTTGAATCATCACACTTTTATTTATTTATTTATTTTTACATGTTTTGTTATTTTCACTTGAATTATATTTAAAGTTAAAAATAAAAACCACAGGTATTTTTGTTTTATTTATTTTTTTAAAATTTTTTATTCATTAATTTATTTCACTTTACTTCTTGGGCACTTTATTTATTTATTCTATTTATTTATTTATTTTATAATGTTATGTTTATACTAATATTATCTATTGTTATTGTTACCTATTTTGTTCATTGTTTTTCCTATTTTTTGCTTTTTTATTTATTAGTTGTTTTTTGTTTTATTCATTTGTTTCACTTTACACCTTAGACACAATTTTTTATTTTTATATAGTTATATTTATATTAATATTATACATTGTTATTGTAACACACACACATATATATATATATATATATATATATGTGTGTGTGTGTGTGTGTGTGTGTGTATATATATATACATATAAATAAATATTAATATTACAAACAATAACAAATATATATGTTTATACATGTTTTTCATCAAATTTTTTCATAATTTTTCACTTTTTTATTTTTATTTTTTGTTATTTGAATTATATTTAAAGGTTAATAAAAACTACAAGTAAAAAAGACAAGCTTTTATTTAAAAGAAGCTTTTTAAAAAATGTTTTATTTTTATTTGTTTCACTTTATTCCTTAGACACTATATATATTTTTTTAAATTTATATGACATATTGTGATCGTAACCTATTTTGTTCATTGTTTTTCTTATATTATGCTACATTGTGATTGTTTTTGGATTAGTTTTGGATTCCTTCAGGATTAATAGAGTTCTATCTGATCTTATCTTACACATTTAGGGTTGTGATCCAGTGGATCATATATATGATCATATATCTGATCATATATATATGATCATATATCTGACTGGACTAATGAAATTCCCCCACAGAGTCTCTATGAGAGCTGCTGTGTTGCTGCTGTGTTCATTATGTTTTAATGATTGTCCAGCTTGTAGTGACACTGTAATGTTGATTGACAGCTCATATATCTACTCCCCCCCCTCCCCCCTCCTCCCCTCTCCCCCGAGGCGTTCAGGTCCCGTCTGATTTTCCGTTTTTTTTTTCAATCTCAATCTAAATTCCCTCTCGGATTCAGTGGCGCGTCAGAATAAATTGTTCAAGTCGTTCAATGAGGAAGTGCAGTCAACCGACGCCGGTGTGCAAACACATTTAGAGCGCCGCTGGTTGGCGTCTTATCGCCGCGCGGCCAGGTGTGTGTGTGTGTGTGTGTGTGTTTAGAGGTGGAGGGTGTGTGTCAGGGCTCATTTTACCTGGAGACCTGAACTGATACTGATCCTCTGGAGGGAAACTACCCAAAGGGAAATGGACATTCTTCCTTCTATCGAGGCTCTTTAACGTTCAGGTTTCCCTTCTATTAAATCTATTAAATCTATTAAAGAGTCCTTATAACCCAGGGGGCTCAAACTGGCGGCCCGCAGGCCGATTGTGGCCCTCGTGTGGCCTCGTGTGGCCCTTTTGTGGCCCCCACCTTGATATGAAAGTTTAATGTGAGTTTTCTATGAATGGCACTTTACCGTGTTGTGTGTGGAAGGTCCCTTTAATTACTTTTTTTGGTAATTCTGTGTCTTTTTTTGGTCATTTTGTTTCTTTTTTAAGTAATTTAGTTTTTTTCTGTCATTTTTTGTCTTTCTTGGTCATTTTGTGTTTTTTTTTTTGGGTAATTTTTAGTTTTGGGGGGTAATTTTGTGTTTTTGAAAAAAATAATTTTGTGTCTTTTTTTTTTTTTTTGGTAATTTTTTGTCTTTTTGAAGTCATTTAGTGTTTTTTTTTCAGTCATTTGGGGTGTTTTTTGTTCATTTTGATACTGCCTCCAGCGGCCCCCCAGGTAATTTGAGTTTGAGACCCCTGTTCTAACCTCTATCAGCAGATATCTGTGTAGTGGAAGAAATCTAGTTTTGTGTGCTTGCTGGCAAAAGCAAGCACACAAAAAAACAATTGTTATTCACCGGGCTTGTTCTTCTTCCGTTTTTTCCGTGGTTTAATTAATTTAGCAGTTTCAATGTGCTTTCCAAGCCAGTTGCACATTAAAAAAAAGATTTTGAAAACAGTTCAAATTGTACCCTGATAATTTCCGGGTGATAATCACTGTCCAGAGGCAAGCACACTCAAAATTTCTTTACAAATGTTCTAGTTTGTGTTTGTTGTCTGAGTAGTATTGACCAATCAAAACACTGATGATGGTTTTTCCTTCTATCATGGCCCCTTAATGTACAGGTTTTCCCTTCTGATCCCCATTAAAAACCGTCTCCATGAGTCCTACTAACCTCTATCAACAGATATCTGTGTTCTGGAAGAAATCTAGTTCTGTGTGCTTGCTGGCAAAAGCACACTAATTGTTATTCAGCGGACTTATTATTCTCCTTCTTCCGTTTCTTCCGTGTTATTCCTCCCAGAGTTTTGGTCTCCACTGGGTTCCTACATACAATACTATTATAAATACTATTTAACAAGATTGGTTCTTTGAAGTGTCAATCCTTAAAGTTTCAGTCCGGGTTAATTTGGCGACACAGTCTGGTGGTAACATAACATGGTGTTTTTTACTACAGTAAGGCAAAAATTGGCCTTTTTCCATCATTCTGTGGCCAAATTTGATGTGATTTAATGCTGCACACAGCACCAGTCTTTGATAGTGAAAGTAGCTGGTTACTTTGTTGAGAAGTTGCCGTAGCAGCCGATCTGATCTGCTGTCAAAAAATGCTGAAAGTGACAGTTGCCTTGTTTTGTAGCCAAATTTTGAAGACAATAATGGATGTCAAGCCCAGTCAGAAACACATTTCATCTGCTGGGACTATTTCAAAATAAAAGTCAACTTGTGTTTTACTTTTAATGTGAAGCTGCATATGAAGGAAATGTTCTGTTTGCACTCATTTAACCCTCGAGACCTCTTTAAAATTAACTCTTCGGGACCCAAAATGGTCCCTCTCATACAAGTGTCATAAAAATATAATATATATATATATATTTTTTTCACTTTCAACACATCAAACCTTTTTGCAGCTTCTAACCTAACCATTGTTTTAAAAAATGTTTATATTTTTTCTTTTTTTTATGTATTTTATGCCCTTTTTGTCATAAGAAACCCTGATTTTCTCAAGGGCAAAAAACACAAAATATGCAATATTTAAAAAAAATAAGGTGCAAAGTGGAATATTTGGGGTGAGGTTATTACAGCATTGACTAGATCAATAGTTGATAACAATGTTGATTTTTTTTGCATTATTATTTTTGGAGCTATGAGAGTTTATTAAAAAAACTCACACTTTGACTATTCGGGACCCAAAATGGTCCCTCTCATATAAGTGTCAGAAAAATGTGATATATAAATATTTTTTTTCACTTTCACCGCATCAAACCTTTTAGCAGCTTCTGAACTAACCATAGATAAAAAGAAACATATATAATTTTTTCATTTTCTATGTATTTATGCCCTTTTTGTCATAAGAACCCCTGATTTTCTCAAGGGTTATTACAGCCGGGATCATGGAATTAAAAAAAATGTATAATAAAAAACGACTCCTGGCCAAATTTCATACAATTAGCCTTTAAACTGACATAATGAAATATTGAGAATCAAAAACATAAAAAAGGCAGAATGTCCATTTTTGGTCCCTGAGGTGCCTCGAGGGTTAATGCAGCATTTTGTCTAAAACAGCCAGTTTGTCGTACTGCAGATATATAAATGAGTCTTCAGGCTCAATCATCGTCGTGTTTCCTCATTAGAGATTATTGATCGTTACCTATCAGACATTTATGCAAATGAAAAAGTTTGAGATTATATTCTGTGGTGTTTTCCTGGAAGTCTTCTCTCTGTTTTTTTCTGTTGTGCCACATATTCTCATGCACCAATCAGAATTTAACAACATTTGAATCATCTGTCAATCAAACAGGATCAGGCTGCACCTCCACATGAAGCAGATTAGCTGAGTTTGGAGTTTTAAACTGTTAATACCTAAAAAATAAATATTACATTGGATTGGATGAATATTATAGATGAAAAATTAACATTTATGCATCAAAACATGCTTATTCCACACTGTCCCACACACACACAGTCTGTGTTTTGAGTCTTGTGCATCATTTTAAACACATTTCTCCCCAAATTCAGCCTGACAACTTTGGAAAAAACTTCCAGTTTGACTGATTTCCTGTCAAGGATTTAAAAAGTGATCAGTGTAACACACGTTTATCCTCTGGCAGATGGCTAAAGCTCAGACACATTAAACTCTCAGAGCATTTTTCTTTTGGAAACCATGACAGTAATAATAATAATGAACAATGGCTCTATGGAAGTAGCAGTTTAGTGTTAGAGACTCACACAAACAGAGAGAGTTAATGGTTAAACCATTAGGACTCTGTTAGCACGAAGCAGGCTGTCGTCATCCACTGTTTGTTCTTATACTAATGAAAGTTAATGCACTATAATTCATAGATAACCGACATGAGTGTGAGTCAGCAGGAGCAGCTTTTTATGACTCATACAACATTTGTTGTTTGGTAACAACCATTAATCAGAATCAGATCAGAATCAGAAGACTTTACTGTCAATGCTCAGGGTGGGAATTAATGCGTATCTGTATTTGTGGAAGTTTGAGTGTGTTAGCCTGAGACACGCCTTTATCCAGTAACTAGTCAGTCCCGTCTCAGCTCGCTGGTGTGACAAAAGTGAAAACATAGCGGTTGCTATGGGGACAGCAAAGGAGGAAGTCAGGAAACAGAGTATAAAGACTCAGAAAGTCCACGAAGGGAGGAGGTCTGGGGGATGGAGGGGTTAAAAAACACAAGACTTTGACCCAGGAGACTGTCCATCTCTTTCTGTGACACCAAAAGTTAATGCTGTTATTTTTCAGTTAACCCTATTATTATTATTATTATTATTTTCCATTTTGAACACAAAAACACACCAAAAACACACACCAAAACACATAAAAAACACAATAAAATGACAAGAAACACAAAAACATACAGAAATTACACAAAAAATACAAAAAAAACCACATGAAAACCACACAAAAAACCCACAAAACGAAAAAAAAAAATACAAAACTGAAAAACACAAAAAATACCCCAAAACACACATAAAAGTGCACAAAAAAACATTAAAAAAATAACAAAAACACATAAAAATACACAAAAAAAACAGAAATCACCAAGAAATTACAAAAAACACAAATAAAAAACACACAAAAAATTGACAAAAAACACAAAAAATACACAAAAAACACAAATTGCAAAAACACATAAAGACACAAAAAACATAAAAAATAACAAAAAACACAAAAAATAACAAAAAATACACAAAGAACACAGAAACCACAAAAAAATTACAAAAACACACATAAAAAACAAAAAAATTACAAAAAACACAAAAACGTACAAAAAACGCACAAAAAACACAAAAACAAAAAAATTACACAAAACACATAAAAACCCACAAAAAATTGCAAAAAAGTGCAAAATTTGAAAAAAGTCCTGTCGTTGCAAAAACGTCAGTAAAATCATGTTAGACTTGGTTGAGGTGGTTTTAACCTTTGCTGAAAAAGAGTTGACACGTTTAATTGGACGTGGAAACTTCTAGAAAAGCCAAAACTTTAGAGTTCAGCTGACAGCAGCAGGACTCTTATTAACTTATAATTTAACTTCGTTACACCACATTCTAAGTCCCGTACCAACAGCTTCCTATTCAACATGATAAAATAGTTACATGATCAGTCGTATTTTGCAGCAAGCTCTAAAAACGACATATTCCACATTCTCCATGATGCAGCAGCTTCCATTAGACCGTGTGAGGGACACGATGACATCAGTAGGATTGTTCGGGGTTATTTTGGTTCTGTGTGGTCTCACCACAAACTCACACACTAAAATGAATGTGTGAACTCTCAGACGCCTGGTGACAGAGTGACTGAATGGACCAGTTGGTGAACAAATGGGACTGGAAGGAGCTTTGGAAAAGGAAAAGAAAATGTTCTTACTGCTCGTCACTGATTTCCCAATAAGCTCCAACGTTTCATTCACAAGTCGTGTCTCAAAGGTTAGATATAGTATCAACAGAGCTGATAGTTTCCTCCATTATGGACTCAGTGGCCTGTTCATTCCTATGAAAAATGCTCAGCGGCGCATGAAGCTGAAAAGTTACATTTCAGTGTAGAAAATTACACAAATCTTCTATTGGTCTTTGACACTAAGAGGCATAGACCTGCATATTTTCTTCTTCTATCCAACAATAGTATCTTAATTATCTTGTTTTGAGTATAATTTACCTACTGACCATAGCTTTATGTGCTTATTTTAAGAACATGTGTCTTTGTGTAACAAAACAATTGAATAACCTCTTCACAGGGGTTTCAGTCTGGTGTAAAGACTTGTTTTTAGGATTGACATTGTGAGCTTTTTCATGCTTTTCAATCTATTCAACTGGTGAATATGGTGAGTTTTTACCTAAAATATTGGCTCCAGTTGAGAGTTTTAGTTGCATGGAGTTTAAATGATATTTCAAAAGCATTTTCTACCACCAGTATCTACCCACAGATACTGAAATGAGGAAAAAAACATGCTCGTTTCAAGTATTTCTGGCTTATTTTAATGTTACTACAGTCGGGCTTTTCAAGCCATAATTGCTCAAAATAAGTATTTTTGGATTTATTTTAAGACATCATTGTTTTTCCAGTGCCTAGATATTTAAAAAAATATTTATTAAAAATGTACTTACTGCACTGGCAGACAACCTCACTTGTTTCGAGCATGTATTTGCTTAATTCTAGTTATTTATTTCTCATTTTTTTGTCAGTTGTTTTTTGTTCGGTTGTTCGGTTCTGGTTGAGCACGACCTGAACGAACACACACGCACACACACACACACACACACACACACACACACACACACACACACACACACAGGTGTCAGGTGTTTGAAGGTGTAGGCTATCTCACGATGCAAACATACCTATTACTGATGATCCCACAGCACTGCAGGGGGGAGAGAGAGAGAGAGAGACAGACAGAGAGAGAGACAGAGAGAGAGAGAGAGAGAGAGAGAGAGAGAGAGAGAGAGAGAGAGAGAGAGAGTCTTATCTTATTGATCTCCAGTGACAGACGATGACGTCTATGAAGAGCAATGAGGCTCGAGAAATGAGCATCATAAACCTGCTTTCATGATGCTTATAAAAACAGCTCGAAATAGGAAGGACGATCTTCCCAGGTCAGAGAGAGAGAGAGAGAGAGAGAGAGAGAGAGAGAGAGAGAGAGAGAGAGAGAGAGAGAGAGATGAAGAGGATTAGGAGTGTGTGAGGTGATCCAACTTGGTGAAAGAAGTGAGGAAATCCATCCACCTTCCTCTGTCATTTTTAATGAAAAGTGAGCAACTTTACCTGGACTGCATCCCAACCTGCCTCCATCTGATCCATGTGTGTGTGTGTGTGTGTGTGTGTGTGTGTGTTTGTGTGTGTGTGTGTGTGTGTTCTTCTCAAAGGGAATGCTGTATCCAAGGGGCTAGTTTGGAGGTCTTCTGTGTGTTTTGTTGATAACTGGGATTTGGAACTCAAACACAGGGACGGCAGATGGTGTGTTGGCTTCTGCTTCTGTGGCTGTTTGTGTGTGTGTGTGTGTGTGTGTGTGTGTGTGTGATGGCGTTAGATTGAGTGCTGTACACACTGCAAAAAGTCAGCTCTTCAAAACAAGGGAAAAAAGTACAAAAATTAGGTGTATTTTGCTTAAAAGTAGCAAAATTATCTGCCAATGGAACAAGAACATTTGTCTTGTCAAGACTTTCCAAAACAAGTAAAATATCTAATCTCAATGAACCCACAAATACCTTAGAATTAGTGTATTCTAACTAATAACTAGAAAATTTCCTCTGGGGAAATTGTAAAAGGGCCACAGGGGCTACTGCCGGTGTGTGTACACTATGATGAGATTTATAACAATTAATACTAGTAATGTTATGATACTATATAATATACAAGGAGCACACCTACAACAAGCATTCCTATACAAGTATTTATTTATACCGCAACCTATGACCTTTAACCTAAAAATGTGTGTGTGTGTGTGTGTGTGTGTGTGTGTGTGTGTGTGTGTGTGTGTGTGTGTGTGTGATGGCGTTAGATTGAGTGCTGTACACACTGCAAAAAGTCAGCTCTTCAAAACAAGGGAAAAAAGTACAAAAATTAGGTGTATTTTGCTTAAAAGTAGCAAAATTATCTGCCTATCTGTGTGTGTGTGTGTGTGTGTGAAACATGTGTATTTGGAGGAGTTTGCGTGCGTGTATCTGTAACTGTGATCACATCAAAGCATCAAAGGCTTTGTGGTCGACCAATCAGAGCAGAGCAATCAACAGAATTAACTGCCACCAACTGCCAATGTTCCGTAACAGAGGTGGACAGACTGGAATTTCTGGCCTCGAACAGAAAGCATTTTTGGCAAAACCATAATACCTATCATTGATCCGACTTCACTTTGAGCATCCTGAGTTCTTCCTGAACGTCTACATATGTTTTTTTTTTTAAGAAAAATTAAAAAATAGCTTTGTTAGAGCGATCTAAAAAAACTGTTCCATCTCCCTTTTTCAAATATCTTCCTGCGTTTTTAATATGGGAGCCAATGAGGCTGTTGGTGGTGTTGGTGGATCATCTGTGCGTCCTACGCCCAAACTATAACTCTGACAGCTTTACCAGAGGATTGTGAGGGAGAAGACTAATTTTCCTACGTTTCTATGTATAAATTATTTCTGTAGAGTGGAATTTGCGGCCTGGAGCGCAGTTTTCAAATTGTATTTTTTGGCAGTTTCTTCTCTCCCTCTACACTCTGGCGATGATGTCACACACTGTGACACGAACATTCCGTGCAATACACACCCATTATAATCTCAGAATTTCTCCAAAAATGATCATGGTCATTGAACAGGGCTTGATAAAAAAACTATATGACCTATCGAAACGTGGATTAATACACCGATACACAAGACTTGTGTCTACTGTTTAAAGTTTAAATGGAGTCTCTAGGTGAAATTATGCCGGAGAAGTAGACGTTTAAAAATCTCCAATTTTTGTTCTTTTTCGCTCATTTTTTGTCGGCTGTCCCATTCATTTCAATGCAAAATTTTCAGACAAATATAAGCATATATCCCGTAGATCTAAGATATTTCATCTTACTTAGATGTCAGTTTTTGCAGTGTGTGTGTGTGTGTGTGTGTGTGAGTGAGTGTCAGACTGGAGTCAGTGGTCCCTGAAGGTGTGTGTTGTGGTCCAGGGCTGATCTCAGGTCAGCTGTGCTACGACCTCAGGCCCATCTGCTATCATGATGACAGATGTGTCAGACTGGCTTCAGATCTGTGGCTGCACCACGATCCCCAGTCAGTCCTCCGACAGACTGTTGGCACGAGGACCTCTGCCACACATTTAGTTTGCCTCTTTAAATCTTAAATATGTTTTGGAAAAACCCTGAATTAATGTCCTCCCGACTCGTTGTAGCAGCAGCAAACGATGTGATCAGGAGGAGCCATGGGGAGGAATAATCCTTCTCAAACACGCATTCCACCACAAAATCACTTTAAAAATTTAGGGTGAAAAACTGCTAAACCATGACAGTAAAAGACGTAAAATGATGAATGGGTTAATTCAGTTTCAGTAACAATGAAACACCATGAATGTATATTTCAGCCAAAACAGTGTTTTGTTTTGTTTTTACAGGTTTTTTTTTAAATAAATGACTCCACTGTAAAATACACTGGCACCATGGTTGTAACAAAAGACACAAAATTACAAAAAACTGATAAAGTGACTCGTCCTGCAGGTTTTATGTTTGGATACATTGTAGACACTGCAAAAAAGGTGTTTAGTCTAAAAACCAGATAAAACAGTACATCTGAGGGAAATGATCTTGCTGCATGGACAGATAATTTACCTTGACAAGATTTATTAGATTAAGATTATTGAATCTAGAAATAAGCATGTTGAACACTTAATATAAGAAATTAACTCTTAAAACCAGATAAATTAAAGCTGCCAGCAGTGATGAACTGGCCCGAGCAGAGTGACCTGATGATTATTTGGTTCTTACCAAAATAAAAAAAACCCTTTTGTTTCTTTTTTTGTGGTTTTATGTCTTTTGTTTCTTTTTTGGTCATTTTAAGTCTTTTTGTGTCTTTTTTTGTGTCGTTTTTTGTTTATTTTGTGTCTTTTAACATCTTATTTTTAGACCAAAAAAGACAAAAAATGTACAAAAGAGATCAAATTAAAGCTGCCAGCAGTGATGAACTGGCCCGAGCAGAGTGACCTGATGATTATTTGGTTCTTACCGAGATAAAAAAAACTTTAGATTTAGAAGTGTTAGATAATTTATCTTGTTTTAAGAGTTAATTTCTTATTTTAAGCGTTCATTATGCTTATTTCTAGATTTAATGATGTTAATTTAAAAAATCTTGTCACGTAAAATTATCTTTGAGATGTAAAACAATACTAATTGTTAGTGCTAAAAATGTCAAAATGGATGAAGATCTTATTTTATGGTGTTCCACTGGGTTCCGTTCTGGGTCCTCAACTTTTTTTCATTACACTGCAAAAAAGGGGTGTCTTAATCTTATTTCGAGATTTAGTAATGTTAATTTAATAAATCTTGTCAAGGTAAATTATCTGTCCATGCAGCAAGATCATTTCCCTCAGATTTAGTGTTTCATCTGGTTTTTAGACACATTTTGTTTGCAGTGAAGTACAAGACGGATCAAAATGTTTAAAGACATACAGCAGATGACCTTTAAAGATGAGACCTGAGAAAAGTATTTGATATATTTACATGTATTCACATCTCATTTGACACATTATGTAAAAGCTTGTAATTCGTATTAGTTGGCAACTCTATAGAAATCAAAGTCTGTTTTTCTGACGTTTTTTTGATGGACTTTACCAGAAAAATTAGACAAATTAGTGCATTAGATTGGTTTGGGTCAGAGCTATATGGAAAATTAAATGCATAAACTAAAGTTTATGAACTTAAGAAATGTTAAATTATTGGTTATCTCATTGGTACATGAGAGGAAGCTTAGCAGCAAAAACCTTAAAGTGAACAAGCCAGTTTTTCACAGTTTTTGCTCATACATTTGGGTAGAGAAACAGGCTCCCCGGTCAGTATTTTGTGAACTGCCTCGATCAGAAAACATCATTCAAAAACAATCATTCAGATTGTTCTCCCCTCGCTGTGTCACCTGCTGCCTCATTAGAATACACTGCTGCACACACAGCTGGCACAAACACACACACACACACTGAAAAATATTCTTTTTGCTGTCAGAAATCGGTTGAATTTGAAACTTGAGGGGTAAAACTGTTCGTCCCCGGGGCCGTTCCCTCCACGCTACAGCTGGAGCTGCACCCTTTATATTGGCTTCAGAACACAACCATGTACTTTTTTGAGGGTAAAAAGGTACATATTGTATAATTGGGGTCCAATAACTAGCCCTGGGGGTCCTTTAATGTAGACTGTCCTTTAGGGGACACACACTGACTTCTACTAGCCTTATTTCTGAAAGGGTTAATTATTAGACCTCAAGGTATGGAGTCAGTGTGTTTGCAGAAGTGTTTGGAGTAAAAATCTTGCAGCAGGGGTGACCAAAATGACCAAAAAAAGACAGAAAATGACTAAAAAACCCAACAAAATCACAATAAAGACAGAAAAATGACAAAAAAAGACAAAATGACTGAAAAAAGACAAAATGACTGAAAAAAGACACAAAATTACTAAAAAAAGACACAAAATGAACAAAAAATGACACAAAATCACCGAAAAAATCACAAAATAACTAAGAAAAGACACAAAATGACCAAAAAAGACACAAAATGACCAAAAAAGACACAAAATGACTAAAAAAAGAAACAAAATGACAAAGAAATACACAATAAAGACACAAAATGACAAAAAAAAGAAACAAAATGACAAAGAAATACACAATATGACTAAAAAATACACAAAATAACCAAAATTGTTACACTAAATACACAAGAGCCAAATGAAACGGAGTCCCACTAGAATAAAAACCAGAGTTGATGACAGGATCACACACAATCACAAGATCACATTTATGTTGGTTTTTCTTTGTTTCTTTTTGGTTCTAAATGTTGATCCAGTAAGTCAGAATAAAAAATCAATTATTATTATCAGGTCATATAGGTGAAAAATATACCAACATGGTATTTAAACATGTTTTAAGTGGTGAATACAGGCAGGATGGAAAGGAGTCAGACATGGAGGAAATAGACCAAAACTTTTAAATCAGTTTTTCTCAGTTTGGCTTTTTTGTAGGTACTATAGTAGGGCAGAATACACAAACAGTCATCACAGTTAGTGTTGTGTTTCAGAACAATAACACTGTAAAAAATTATATTGTTACTTTTATCATCTTTCATCATGTTTTGTTGCACCATTCTATATATTTTAAGGATTCCTGTTTATTTGTTGGCAGTCAGTAAGTATGTTTGTGTGTGTAAAACGCAAGGATTTCATCCTCCAGCGAGCATAAATAAATGTGTGTTATAGTTATATTGCACAGAATTAACGGCAGCTGTGATCTACGACTCAGCTGGTTTTTATAAAGCCTTTTCATTTTGTTTAAGTACATTTACGTGGTAGAGCCGAGTGGAGAACAGAACAAGTAGGAGCTTTTGGTTTCATGGTAAATCAACAGCAGCATAATTATTCCCCTCCTCCGAGTCGGGAGACGTTTGACTCTTTGAAATCCGCCCCGTGTTGCAGCGCTGCAGCCTTTAGAGCCTCACAGCTTCAATCCACCACAGTTGGCTTCCTGTCGAGTCTCCAGTGTGAACGCAGCGTTACAGTCTGTCTTAAAGCTGACATCACAATCCCCCAACAGCCATCCTGCACTCTTTGCTTTTAGGGAAACCAGAAGCAGACGAGGATCCAACTTTTACTTTAACCCTGTAGAGTGTCCAAAAGCTTGACACAAAAAAAGAACAAAATGACCAAAAAATAATTTTAAAAAATAGACAAAATGACCAAAAAAGACACAAAATGACTTAAAAAGACACAAAATGATGAAAAAAATACACAAAATGACCAAAAAAAGACACAAAATGACTAAAAAACGACTAAAAAACGACAAAAATTATCCAAAGTTCACGCAAAAAATCAGTTAAAACAAAAGACTGCATTAAAAATGTTTAAATGCACACTGGAAAATTGAAAAATCTCTGCAAAAAAGTAAAATCAGTTAAAACGTAAAAAAAAAATCATGTTACACTTGGTCGTGGTGATTTTTACTTTTGCTGAAAAAGAGTTGACACAAAAAAGACACCAAATTACAAAAAAAGACACAAAATGACAAAAAAAGACACTAAATTTCAAAAAAAGACACAAAATGACAAAAAAGACATAAAATGACCAAAAAAAGACACTAAATTACAAAGAAAGACAAAAAATGACCAAAAAAGACACAACATGACAAAAAAAGACACAAAATGACCCAAAAAAGACACAAAATGACTAAAAAAAGAAACAAAATAACCAAAAAAACACAGAAAGACACACAATGACCAAAAAACACACAAAATTACCAAAAAACACACAAAATGACAAAAAAAAGACACAAAATGACAAAAAAAGACACAAAATGACCAACAGAAGACACAAAACGACCAAAAAAAACACAGAAGAAGACACAAAATGACTAAAAAAAAGACACAAAATAATGAAAAAAAGACACAAAATAACTAAAAAAAAAGACACAAAATTACCAAAAAACACACAAAAAGACACAAAATGACTAAAAAAAGACACAAAATTACCAAAAAAAAGACAAAATGACTAAAAATGACAGAATTCTGTCCAGCTGACAGCAGGGCTCCATGCTGCTTCGTTTCTACGTTGTGACGTCATGAAGAAGTGGTTCTCCAGCGTCTGGTGGTCTCCACAGGGTTAATAAACGGTTAACAACATGAGGTTCTGGATGCTGCACCAGGACTCGGCCGTCCCTCTGCAGAATGTAAAGAAACAGGGAAACATTCATCACTGTCTGAGACCTTTGCAACTGTTCAGGCATTATCCATTATTTTGCTCTTTGATCACAATTACACTAATTACGGCTCCTCTATTACCTCGCTTTCTCACAAACAAGGAAGTGAGGAAATGAGAATGCAGAGGCTTAGTGGTTCAGAGCGTCTTAGTGTCTGTGAAATGTGATTAGAAATTTGCAGGTGACACAGTGACTTTTCCGCGGATGATTGTGGTTCATTTGGGAGGAGGGAGAGCTGAGTTCTGCCTTAAAGTGGCAGCGAGGGGAACCAAAGCTCAGCTCACAGTCTTGATTTTCTGCAAACTGCTCCACATGCTCTTGCTCCCACAACTTTTTTTTTATTATTATTATTAGATTGGTTGACCTACCCTGGTGCTGCAGAACTAATTTGACCAATATGATGAAGTTTTTGCTCTGTTAAAAGGTCGCTCAGACTCCAATTATTGGCTCTCGACCTTAGCTTTTACTTAGGAAGCAGAGTAAAGGGAGGAAAAGTCCATGCAGGGACCCTTAGATGTCCTCTAATCACAGGCTGGATGTCTCTGCAGCCATCAGACAGCAGTGGACATCACTGAAACCTGCTCCACTGCAGCATTAGAAAGGCTGGGGCGTCCATGGTAACCCTTTGATGCATAACATATAAACATAAAAGACACAAAATGACCAAAAAAGATGCAAAATTACCAAAAAAAACCCCACAGAAGACACAAAATGGCCAAAAAAGACACAAAATGACCAAAAAAGACACAAAAAGACAAAAAAAACACCCACAGAAGTCACAAAATGACCAAAAAAAGAAACAAAATGACTGAAAAAGACACAAAATGACCAAAAAAATACACAAAATAACTAAGAAAGACACAAGAAGACCAAAGAAGACACAAAAATAACTAAAAAAGACACAAAAAGACCAAAAAAGAACCCCCACAGAAGACACAAAATGACAAAAACAAAAGACACAAAATGACTGAAAAAGACACAAAATGACCAAAATAAAAGACACAACAAAATAACACCAAATGCCCAAAAAATGCACAACATGGGTCTAAAATGACCCACATTCATTTCTGATGTTATTTCATGCTGGTTGTGTGTTTGAATATGTTTTTTTTTTATTATTACAACAGATCATTATATCAATTTTTCCTTTCATACTTCATGAAGAAAATGTTTTTCTGGCTGTAAACTCCATGAGGCCAGTTTCAGTTTGAAATGGATATTATGGTGTATTGTAATTAAAAAAAGATATTCAAACACACAATCAGTATGAAATAACATGAGAAATGAATGCGTCATTTTGTGTCTTTTTTGTGTCTTTTTTTTGGTCATTCTGTATCTTTTTGGTCATTTTGTGTCTTTTTTATAGTCATTTTGTGTCTTTTTTTTTGGTTATTTTGCGTGTTTTTTTGGTCAGTTTGCATCTTTTTAAAATTAATTTAGTTCTTTTTCAATCATTTTGTGTCTTTTTTTGGTCATTTTGTGTCTTTCTGGTCATTTTGTGTCTTTTTTTAGTAATTTTGTGTCTTTTTTTGGTCATTTTGATACTGCCTCCAGCAGCCCCCAGGTAATTAGAGTTTGAGACCCATGTTGTGCACCGAAGGGTTAAATTCTCTTTGGCTGTCAAACACCAGTAATACAATAAAACAAGGATGCTATTAGTTGGTTTTCTAAGGAAATTATGAGATGACTCAAGCCCTCAATAGCTGTGATTTCCAGCTAAAGGTGGGTGTTAAGGCTCTCTTTAAGGTAACAAAGACTCAGCATGAACACTCTTGGGTTGGTTCAAATGAAAGGAAATCTACAATGGTGATCTCTACAACAATATTTGCTGGGGTTTTTTTGGAAGCTTTTTATTGCTTTATTACTGTGAACACAATCCTTGTAAATTAATCATGAAATACACTGTGAAATTGATGTTGGCAGGGCCTCTGCTGTGTCCCTCACTTACTTCTGTGATGGTTTTGTGCCATGCCAATTGTCTAAAACAGTGGTTCCCAACCTTTTTCTTGAGGGACCCACATTTTTATCATTGTAAATTTTGGCGAATTTGGCATTCTGGTCGCTTTCAGCTTTATTAAAACTGTCCATAATGTTTTGGGGGGCCTGTTTGTGACAACAAGTTCCTTTTTACTGAGGAAAAACTCTTTGGGTTTACCCACCGTCTGGGGATGTTTAGTTGTCTGGTGTTGCTTCAGCTTGCAGGGTTTCAAACTTTTATTTGCCGCTGCAAAAGATGCATTCGGCTCTAATTTTGTCCATTGCTCCTATGAAGCCGAACTCAATGTAACTTTCATGGTACCCTCTCTTTTTCTTTTTGAGATATTCAGCATTTTCATCTCCCTGACGCTTCGCCATTTATCCATTAGCTCTCTGTTTCTGTTGTAAGGTGAGGTTACCGCTAGGTGAGGTTACCGCTAGGTGAGGTTA